>NC_134357.1:47856913-47966913 GCF_048569485.1 Anomaloglossus baeobatrachus
ACACATTCATTTACTTATCAGATCAGTGACTATAATCAATATTTCATTTTCTCCCTGCTCTGATTTATTAGGTCAGATACATAGATAGGAAGTGTGAGATAATAAGTTTGAGCTATGACATTTTAACATTGGTAAGTTAATGTATGAACAGGGAGGACCATATTTCCATTTTTTTTTCCTTTTTGCATTAACACCTTTGGTTCCGGACAGATTCTGGTTTGGCACCAGCAATGGTCGTGTGGAGGACATCACACTTATAAGACTTAATTGCTTTAGCTAATAATGAAAAGATTTCTTAAGTTTGCAGAATAAAAAGCAGTGAGGACGTCATTTGGAGGACATGGGCTGACAAAGGGAGCACTGCTGTAACCCAGTACCCACCATGGGGAATGGATTAGGTTCAGGTCCTCTTGTTTTGGTTCGTGTTAGACCTTCCCAGGCAATAAGACATAATTAATGCTGGCAGCAAATGGAAGAAAAGAAGTGAAGGAGGAAACAGGCGTTCTTACACTCAGGCATGAGCCAGAACCAAGAGCTATGGGGAATACTTGGAAACGCTGAATGTAAATATTAACCATCATTACATGGAGCTTGAGTTCAAATGTGACCACAATGTTTTGACCCCTCGGGGTAAGGATCGGAATGGGATGTGAAGGGGTTAATGAACCCGCTGCTGACACAAGAGAAGAAAAAAATGTGAAGAATCGGTGTCTCTTCTGGCAGAAATGCTATTTCCATATTTTTCCTGATATCACTGATAGTTATGGAAATATTCCAGAAGGATAATCCATGAGCCACATATAAAAAAGTGTATCCTTCCAGCTCTTGTCAGCACAAATGGGGCCAAGTTCAGAAAACTCCCAAATGGGTTTTACGTTTTTACACTACGGGGTTCATGATATTTGGCTCCATACACTTATCTGTAAAATCAAGGAATTACTCAAATGTTTTCCTTTGTGGGAAAGAAGTTTTGACAATAAATGCAATAACTCCAACATTGTCCTCACAAATCACCCACAGCTTTTGCCCTCTTAAATCGCACCAATCACCAGGATTTTCCTATGTACCCTAAACCAGTGCTATACTGGTACTAACAGGCTGATTCTATACATACAAGTGCTATACTGGCACTATCAGGCTGATTCTATATATACAGTGCTATACTGGCACTATCAGGCTGATTCTATACATACAGTGCTATACTGGCACTATCAGGCTGATTCTATACATATAGTGCTATACTGGCACTATCAGGCTGATTCTATACATACAGTGCTATACTGGCACTATCAGGCTGATTCTATGTGCTATACTGGCACTATCAGGCTGATTCTATACATACAGTGCTATACTGGCACTATCAGGCTGATTCTATACATACAGTGCTATACTGGCACCATCAGGCTGATTCTATACATACAGTGCTGTACTGGCACTATCAGGCTGAGTCTATACATACAGTGCTATACTGGCACTATCAGGCTGATTCTATACATATAGTGCTATACTGGCACTATCAGGCTGATTCTATACATACAGTGCTATACTGGCACTATCAGGCTGATTCTATGTGCTATACTGGCACTATCAGGCTGATTCTATACATACAGTGCTATACTGGCACTATCAGGCTGATTCTATACATACAGTGCTATACTGGCACCATCAGGCTGATTCTATACATACAGTGCTGTACTGGCACTATCAGGCTGAGTCTATACATACAGTGCTATACTGGCACTATCAGGCTGATTCTATACATATAGTGCTATACTGGCACTATCAGGCTGATTCTATACATACAGTGCTATACTGGCACTATCAGGCTGATTCTATGTGCTATACTGGCACTATCAGGCTGATTCTATACATACAGTGCTATACTGGCACTATCAGGCTGATTCTATACATACAGTGCTATACTGGCACCATCAGGCTGATTCTATACATACAGTGCTGTACTGGCACTATCAGGCTGAGTCTATACATACAGTGCTATACTGGCACTATCAGGCTGATTCTATATGCTATACTGGCACTATCAGGCTGATTCTATACATACAGTGCTATACAGGCACTATCAGGTTGATTCTATACATACAGTGATATACTGGCACCATCAGGCTCATTCTATACATACAGTGCTATACTGGCAATATCAGGCTGATTCTATACATACAGTGCTATACTGACACTATCAGGCTGATTCTATATGCTATACTGGCACTATCAGGCTGATTCTATACATACAGTGCTATACAGGCACTATCAGGTTGATTCTATACATACAGTGATATACTGGCACCATCAGGCTCATTCTATACATACAGTGCTATACTGGCAATATCAGGCTGATTCTATACATACAGTGCTATACTGGCACTATCAGGCTGATTCTATACATACAGTGCTATACTGGCACTATCAGGCTGATTCTATACATACAGTGCTATACTGGCACTATCAGGCTGATTCTATACATACAGTGATATACTGGCACCAGTTTTGACAATAAATGCAATAACTCCAACATTGTCCTCACAAATCACCCACAGCTTTTGCCCTCTTAAATCGCACCAATCACCAGGATTTTCCTATGTACCCTAAACCAGTGCTATACTGGTACTAACAGGCTGATTCTATACATACAAGTGCTATACTGGCACTATCAGGCTGATTCTATATATACAGTGCTATACTGGCACTATCAGGCTGATTCTATACATACAGTGCTATACTGGCACTATCAGGCTGATTCTATACATATAGTGCTATACTGGCACTATCAGGCTGATTCTATACATACAGTGCTATACTGGCACTATCAGGCTGATTCTATGTGCTATACTGGCACTATCAGGCTGATTCTATACATACAGTGCTATACTGGCACTATCAGGCTGATTCTATACATACAGTGCTGTACTGGCACTATCAGGCTGAGACTATACATACAGTGCTATACTGGCACTATCAGGCTGATTCTATATGCTATACTGGCACTATCAGGCTGATTCTATACATATAGTGCTATACAGGCACTATCAGGTTGATTCTATACATACAGTGATATACTGGCACCATCAGGCTCATTCTATACATACAGTGCTATACTGGCAATATCAGGCTGATTCTATACATACAGTGCTATACTGACACTATCAGGCTGATTCTATATGCTATACTGGCACTATCAGGCTGATTCTATACATACAGTGCTATACAGGCACTATCAGGTTGATTCTATACATACAGTGATATACTGGCACCATCAGGCTCATTCTATACATACAGTGCTATACTGGCAATATCAGGCTGATTCTATACATACAGTGCTATACTGGCACTATCAGGCTGATTCTATACATACAGTGCTATACTGGCACTATCAGGCTGATTCTATACATACAGTGCTATACTGGCACTATCAGGCTGATTCTATACATACAGTGATATACTGGCACCATCAGGCTGATTCTATACATACAGTACTATACTGGCAATATCAGGCTGATTCTATACATACAGTGCTATACTGGCACTATCAGGCTGATTCTATACATACAGTGCTATACTGGCACTATCAGGCTGATTCTATACATACGGTGCTATACTGGCACTATCAGGCTGATTCTATACATACAGTGCTATACTGGCACTATCAGGCTGAGTCTATACATACAGTTCTATACTGGCACTATCAGGCTGATTCTATACATACCTGTAGTTGTCAGCTCGGATGTATAGGTTCTGAAACACAAGGAAGTAAAGTTTGTAAAATGTACAGCATTTTGAGCGGCAGCAGCTGAGGATCAGAAATAGCTGGGGGGATATTCATAGTGATTCCCACTCACCTGCCTATTGTTTCTCCACTTCTCTTATTTGCTAATTCTATTATAGAATCGTTTTACTAAGTGACTAAAAGGACCTGTGCTGATGTCATTACCCATGTAACCAGCAGGGGCGGGGCCTCAGCCAACAAAAAAAAATAATGTTGCTTCCTGGTATCAGCTATGTTGGCTGAGGACCCGCCCTTTCTGGTCACATGGGTATGACATCAGCACAGGTCCTTCTAGACACTTAGTAAAATGATTCTATAACAGAATTAGCAAATAAGAGATGGGGAAGAACAACAGGCAGGTGGGTGGGAATCACTATGAATCGCCACTCCAATTATCAGCTGATTGGCAGCTGCTGCCACTAAAAAAGCTGCTCATTTTACAAACTTTACTTGCTTGTATTTCTAAAACATTACATTACATCCTAACTGACAAATAAACGTATATATAGAATCAGCCTGATAGTGCCAGTGTAGCACTGTCTTTAGGTTATATAGGAAAATCCTGGTGATTGGTGCGCTTTAAGGAATCATTAGGGTTTGGGGTCAGTTCATTATCACATTGTGCCATGTGTCTTCTGTAATGTAAAGGATGTCACAATGTCAACAGTGATGCAACCCTACAGAGATAATAAGACAGTGGTGTCACAGTACAGGGATAATACACACAGTGATGTCACAGTACAGGGGTAATACACACAGTGATGTCACAGTACAGGGATAATACACACAGTGATGTCACAGTACAGGGATAATACACACAGTGATGTCACAATACAGGGATAATACACACAGTGATGTCACAGTACAGAGATAATACACACAGTGATGGTCACATTACAGGGATAATACACACAGTGATGTCACAGTACAGGGATAATAAACATAGTGATGCCACAGTACAAGGATAATACACACAGTGATGTCACAGTACAGAGGTAATAAACACAGTGATGGTCACATTACAGGGATAATACACACAGTGATGTCACAGTACAGGGATAATACACACAGTGATGTCACAGTACAGGGATAATACACACAGTGATGTCACAGTAAAGGGATAATATACACAGTGATGTCACAGTACAGGGATAATATACACAGTGATGTCACAGTACAGGGATAATAAACACAGTGATATCACAGTACAGGGATAATACACACAGTGATGTCACAGTACAGAGATAATACACACAGTGATGTCACAGTACAGGGATAATACACACAGTGATGTCACAGTACAGGGATAATAAACATAGTGATGTCACAGTACAGGGATAATACACACAGTGATGTCACAGTACAGGGATAATACACACAGTGATGTCACAGTACAGAGGTAATAAACACAGTGATGGTCACATTACAGGGATAATACACACAGTGATGTCACAGTACAGGGATAATACACACAGTGATGTCACAGTACAGGGATAATACACACAGTGATGTCACAGTACAGGGATAATACACACAGTGATGTCACAGTACAGGGATAATATACACAGTGATGTCACAGTACAGGGATAATATACACAGTGATGTCACAGTACTGGGATAATAAACACAGTGATATCACAGTACAGGGATAATACACACAGTGATGTCACAGTACAGAGATAATACACACAGTGATGTCACAGTACAGGGATAATACACACAGTGATGTCACAGTACAGGGATAATAAACATAGTGATGTCACAGTACAGGGATAATACACACAGTGATGTCACAGTACAGGGATAATACACACAGTGATGTCACAGTACAGGGATAATAAACACAGTGATGTCACAGTACAGGGATAATATACACAGTGATGTCACAGTACAGAGATAATAAACAGTGATATCACAGTACAGGGATAATACACAGTGATGTCACAGTACAGGGATAATACACACAGTGATGTCACAGTACAGGGATAATACACACAGTGATGTCACAGTACAGGGATAATACACACAGTGATGTCACAGTACAGGGATAATGCACACAGTGATGTCACAGTACAGGGATAATACACACAGTGATGTCACAGTACAGGGATAATACACACAGTGATGTCACAGTACAGGGATAATACACACAGTGATGTCACAGTACAGGGATAATACACACAGTTATGTCACAGTACAAGGATAATACACACAGTGATGTCACAGTACAGGGATAATACACACAGTGATGTCACAGTACAGGGATAATACACACAGTGATGTCACAGTACAGGGATAATACACACAGTGATGTCACAGTACAGAGATAATACACACAGTGATATCACAGTACAGAGATAATAAACATAGTGATGTCACAGTACAGGGATAATACACACAGTGATGTCACAGTACAGGGATAATACACACAGTGATGTCACAGTACAGGGATAATACACACAGTGATGTCACAGTACAGGGATAATACACACAGTGATGTCACAGTACAGGGATAATACACACAGTGATGTCACAGTACAGGGATAATACACACAGTGATGTCACAGTACAGGGATAATACACACAGTGATGTCACAGTACAGGGATAATACACACAGTGGTATCACAGTACAGGGATAATACACACAGTGATGTCACAGTACAGGGATAATGCACACAGTGATGTCACAGTACAGGGATAATACACACAGTGATGTTACAGTACAGGGATAATACACACAGTGATGTCAAAGTACAGGGATAATACACACAGTGATGTCACAGTACAGGGATAATACACACAGTTATGTCACATTACAAGGATAATATACACAGTGATGTCACAGTACAGGGATAATACACACAGTGATGTCACAGTACAGGGATAATACACACAGTGATGTCACAGTACAGGGATAATACACACAGTGATGTCACAGTACAGAGATAATACACACAGTGATATCACAGTACAGAGATAATAAACATAGTGATGTCACAGTACAGGGATAATACACACAGTGATGTCACAGTACAGGGATAATACACACAGTGATGTCACAGTACAGGGATAATACACACAGTGATGTCACAGTACAGGGATAATACACACAGTGATGTCACAGTACAGGGATAATACACACAGTGATGTCACAGTACAGGGATAATGCACACAGTGATGTCACAGTACAGGGATAATACACACAGTGATGTCACAGTACAGGGATAATGCACACAGTGATGTCACAGTACAGGGATTATACACACTGTGATGTCACAGAACAGGAAAAATACACACAGTGATGTCACAGTACAGGGATAATACACACAGTGATGTCACAGTATAGGGATAATACACACAGTGATGTCACAGTACAGGGAGAATACACACAGTGATGTCACAGTACAGGGACAATACACACAGTGATGTCACAGTACAGGGATAATACACACAGTGATGTCACAGTACAGGGATAATACACACAGTGATGTCACAGTACAGGGATAATACACAGTGATGTCACAATTCAGGAGTAATAAACACAGTAATGTCATAGAAGGCTTTGGTGTCCGAGTTTTCATCTTTTTATAAATTGTCCCTTGTTTTTCCTTCTGTTTGCAGATGTTTTGAATGTTGCCATTTTTGTGTGTAGTTTGATTCCATCGTTTTTACAGTGTATGTGCCTTTATACTTCCTTTGTTATTTTCTTTTTTTTTTAATCTGTCAACATTTGTTAAGAAACATTTAAAAACAGATCCATCACACTTATGTTCCTACAGAAGCCATGACAGTGGTGTGAACTGAGCCTTGTTAACAGCTGCTCCAAAATCCTTTTAAATGTTTTACATCTTTAGTACTAATTCCTTAATTTTGGAACCGCAAAAAAGTGTAAACTTCTATTACAAATATTACAACAAACCCCAAAGTTTAAACTTCACCAGTACAAGTTGCTGGATATTAAAACTAATGCAGTACCGATTTTGTCCAGAAGGGGAAGAAAAGCGAATAGTCAACTCTATCAAGTTATTTTTCAGTTATATGAGATTCAGGAAGAGTTGCATAGTGACTATCCCAGCGTCTTACACATGGTTTGTGGCACAGTTTTCTGAAAATCTTGATTAACAAATCTGCCTCATAATGTACAATGTGGTAATATAAGGGGATTCCACTGCAGAACTAAGTATACTTGCCTTTCTTGAGTCTGGGAAAGCTGAGTGATAATGCATATGGTATCTGTACATATTGCTTACTATCAAGCATTATAAATATATAATTAAGATATGATTATAGACGAGGACATTTGCAGATATGTCTACAAACATTTGGATTTGTTCCCAATGCTATGAGCATTTAGTTTGGATTTCTCAGAACGAATCTCCATAGGTTTCAATGGGCGTTAATTTGAGGATTTGTTTGTGGGTAATTCTTTATTTAAATAAACTATTTTTCTCCTGTGTGTTTTTTTTTAACTATATACTTGTTGGGTTAGTAATGGGGGTGTCTTATAGATGCCTCCCCTTTTTTAACCCCATGGTTTTATTACAGCTGTCACTACATAGCTGACATCAACCCTAAAAGTATTACCCCAATTATTACCGCACCAGGACAATCAGGATGAGCTGAGTAAAGTGCCAGAATTTGCGCAACTAATGGATGTGCCACTTTTGGGGCAGGTGCGTGCTGCTATTTTTAGGCTGGGGGTGCCCAATAACCATGGGCCTTCCAAGTCTTTTAATACCAGACTGCAGTTGCCTGTTGGGCAGTCTACGGAATCCCCTCTCCTTCCTGACATCCACTTATTGATCTCATCTGTACCCATGTGAGTAGTTTAATTGGATTTATCTAAAGAATAGTGAATTACTGTGATTGAAAAAACTTATGGTTACATACTTAGGGGTTAATATAGATTGATATACAGTGGATCTTGGATGTATATACCGGTTGAACACCTGTTTGGCAGGTTATAGATATTGTATATTGTATATGGAGGGATCCGTGACCTCTTGAGGTTAATAATGTCCTGCACTAAATTGCTCCACCTTTCATGTTGGCTGTTATAACTATATAATAACATTTTGCATTATAATTATTGGGCATTTGATTGTCTTTTCTTCTTCTTTTGTTCTGCTATATATAGCGATTTGCCCTTATAGTCTTACCCTACACGTGGTTTATAATCCATTTGAAATTACCAACATTCATCAAATGTATTTTGATAATCATAAACATGTGTAGGTGGTTGTTGTTTAATTACCACGACAATCAGGATGAGCTGAGTAAAGTGCCAGAATTTGCGCAACTAATGGATGTGCCACTTTTGGGGCAGCTGCGTGCTGCTATTTTTAGGCTGGGGGTGCCCAATAACCATGGGCTTTTCAAGTCTTATAATACCAGCCTGCATTTGTATGCTTTACCCTGGCTTGTTCTAAAAAATAGGGAGGACCCCATTTCATTTTTTAAAAATGTATTCCCTATCCACATATACTTTGTTTGCAGGGCCTTTGTCCTGCTCTTAAATCCAATTTGTTTCCTTTTGAAGCCCCCTAGCCCTTAATGTCATACTTTTACAGCCATTTTGCAGCACCAAAGTTTAGGTTTCCATTGACTTATGTGGGGTTTAGGGTTTGGGGTCTGGGGTCAAGTCGGGATCCTAAAATTAACATGTAACTAAAGTCCTGCCGAACCTGAACATCCATGCATCCCTAGTTCTGAATAATGGATCCGGCTTGCAGTGGTCAGACATGATCATTTTGGAACCATAGAATGATCGTAAATACTATTAAAGGAGTTTTCCAATTAGTTACATTTATTACCTATTCAGAGTTGGATTGGTGAAAGCCCAAGCACTGGGACCTCCACCAAAAGCAAGAACGTGGGACCACAAGACTTTGTCTCTTCTCACCGCTTGTCCACAGCATAAAGTTACTCCTTCTGTACCCCCATGGTATACAACTCTTTGTTAGGTATTCAGCAGCTGAGCACTCTCAGTGGTCTACAGTGTAGAGATTGTGCAGAGCTCCATGGACATGTTAGGGGAGGGAATGGCTGTTTTTCAGTAATGGCATCTGCTGCTCTAGTTATCCTTGGATGGCCTAACAGTTAGATGCTTAATATTGTAATATTTTATACTGGATAAATGATAGATTTTACAGGTAGTAATACCCCTTTAAATAAAACTTTAAAACGTATCAGCTCTCTATATATTCTAATTTAGTAAATACTTGCAATCCCAATGATATAATACTTCTGAATCATCTTTTCTCATTATTCTATCTTGTAGAATTCCTCTGTTGTTCTTCCTGGAAATTCATGAATAAATTAAAAAAAAATATGAGTGTAACCACTTGTGGTGTGTGCCCTCAGTGTTGACTATGTGAGACAGGAGAGAAAAAGGACTGATTGTGTCGCGGGCGGGGGACAGACCACAACAGGGGGCCGCTCGAGGCGCTCGGATCCGGGCGGTGGTGGTGGCTCGAGTGGCAGCCGGATCTGGGGCTCGTGCAGCCGTCCATCGCCCACGAGTAAAAAGGGGTTATTTACAGGGGATAGAGTCTTTGTCAGTGACGCCACCCGTGGGTTGCGGTGAAAGATGGTGACACCGCCGCTGCCTTGTAGGTGGGCACCCGGGTCTGATGGAGTGGGGCAGCACGGTGGGATCCCCTCCACGGGTAGGAGAGGTGTAGTCCCGGGGCCCAGGCAACGGTGAGGGATTGCAAGGAGCCTTTTTTTCTTTTAACTGTATAGAGAAGGGTATAAAAAACACCTATCTGTTAATGTAGTCCTAATTTTTAAGAAAGAATAACAGAATTATTGTATAATGTAGAGATCTAAGCAAAGATGCTTCTGCATTGATATCATATGGGGAAGACAATTAGAATGTTGAAGGCTCCCATTTCATAAATGCAAAGTGATATATAAATCAATCTTCTATCTATAAGTATAAGGTAGGTGCATGTTTTCTCCTTCTACTCCCATGTTTATGTGTTGAGCGTCTTATATGTTCTTTCCTACCAACTACCAGCTCTGATTTCATACAAAAATGTAATATCATCTATTCCTCACCTCTGCTGCTGAAGGTTAAATATTTTAGTGAAAGTGTCAGGAAAAATATATGGACATAAAGTATTACTGTGATCCACTTCTAAAAGTAGCTGTCTTCATGCCACAATCCTGAAATCCCTCGGTGCCGAACCTTTTCGGAAAGGAACCAGTGAGGTTAGAGGTCACGTATCAGGTGACCGAAAGTTCAAGTTAAAATGCACCAAGAATACTCACCAGGGACCCCGGCTACCAGAACTACCAAGACGTCACCACCAGTCTCACTCTGTCAGCTAGAAAGGAAGAAATAAAGAAAATATTGTTTTCTACTTCATTTCCTACAGAGAGTAAACTACTAGGTATAAATATTCATCAGGTTTAAAATGGGCTTAAAGCAGACGGGTAGAAGAAATATTTTACCCCCCCATAATTATATATACAATATATACAGTACAGACCAAAAGTTTGGACACACCTTCTCATTCAAAGAGTTTTCTTTATTTTCAGGACTCTGAAAATTGTAGATTCACATTGAAGGCATCAAAACAATGAATTAAAACATGTGGAATGAAATGCTTAAAAAAGTGTGAAACAACTGAAAATATGTCTTAGATTCTAGGTTCTTCAATGTAGCCACCTTTTGCTTTGATTACTGCTTTGCACACTCTTGGCATTCTCTTGATGAGCTTCAAGAGGTAGTCACCGGAAATGGTTTTCCAACAGTCTTGAAGGAATTCCCAGAGATGCTTAGCACTTGTTGGCCCTTTTGCCTTCACTCTGCGGTTCAGCTTATCCCAAACCATCTCGATTGGGTTCAGGTCTGGTGACTGTGGAGACCAGGTCATCTGGCGTAGCACCCCATCACTCTCCTTCTTAGTCAAATAGCCCTTACACAACCTGGAGGTGTGTTTGGGTTCATTGTCCTGTTGAAAAATAAATGATGGTCCAACTAAACGCAAACCGGATGGAATAGCACGCCGCTGCAAGATGCTGTGGTAGGCATGCTGGTTCTGTATGCCTTCAATTTTAAATAAATCCCCAACAGTGTCACCAGCAAAGCACCCCCACACCATCACACCTCCTCCGCCATGCTTCACGGTGGGAACCAACCATGTAGAGTCCATTCGTTCACCTTTTCTACAAAGACACGGTGGTTGAATCCAAAGATCTCAAATTTGGACTCATCAGACCAAAGCACAGATTTCCACTGGTCTAATGTCCATTCCTTGTGTTCTTTAGCCCAAACAAGTCTCTTCTGCTTGTTGCCTGTCCTTAGCAGCGGTTTCCTAGCAGCTATTTTACCATGAAGGCCTGCTGCACAAAGTCTCCTCTTAACAGTTCTAGAGATGAGAAGGTGTGTCCGAACTTTTGGTCATACTGGATTTCTACAAATATAAAAAGTTAAATATGAAGAATTTTAACAGTATTAAGTATGAAGACAACCCACCTCTTAGCTCCATGCATCCAGTATTCAGGCCAATAAATAGTATGACCCTGGTGGATAGTTCTCCTGATGGTACGGCTCCTTGAGGACATTGCTTTGCTCCACACCCAATCATTAGTTTATTGTTTTGTTTTGACGCATAAAAAAATTCTGATTTCATTTGCAGCAATGATAAAAGTTGGGCCACACTGGAGGTTTTGTAAATTTGTAAAAGTCGTTTCTAAATTTTTTCACTCCACGGATTTTCAAAATCGATTTCAGGCATAATTGATATTATTACTTAAATAGGTTGTCCACTACTTAAGCATTGATGATCTAATTTTAGGGGCCGTTTGCACACTACGACATCGCAAGCCGATGCTGCGATGCCGAGCGCGATAGTCCCCGCCCCCGTCGCAGCTGCGATATCATGATGATAGCTGCCGTAGCGAACATTATCGCTACGGCAGCTTCACATGCACTCACCTGCCCTGCGACGTCGCTCTGGCCGGTGAACCACCTCCTTCCTAAGGGGGCGGGTCGTGCGGCGTCATAGCGACGTCACACGGCAGGCGGCCAATAGAAGCGGAGGGGCGGAGATGAGCGGGATGTAAACATCCCGCCCACCTCCTTCCTTCCGCATAGCCGGCCGGGACGCAGGTAAGAGATGTTCCTCGCTCCTGCGGCTTCACACACAGCGATGTGTGCTGCCGCAGGAACGAGGAACAACATCGTAACATCGGTCCTTCCCAATTCATGGAAATGACCGACGCTACACCGATGATACGATTACGACGCTTTTGTGCTCGTTAATCGTATCAAAAATGCTTTACACACTACGATGTCGACAGCGATGCCAGATGTGCGTCACTTTCGATTTGACCCCACCGACATCGCACCTGCGATGTCGTAGTGTGCAAAGGGCCCCTTAGGCTAAGTCACCAATGTCTAATCGGTTGGGGTCCGACACCCAGTTCCCCACCAATCAGTTTTCTCGGTGCCGGTGGCGGCCGCAGTCCAGAAATGCTCAGTTTCGGAGCTGCCCAGTGTTCTTCTGATAATGGCCGGATACTGCACATTCATCACCTATTGATTTGAATGGGAAGCAGATGTGCAGTATCCGGCTACAACCACTGTCACAAGACAGGGCAGCTCCGGAACAGAGCATTTCTGGCTGACTGGTCGCACCAAAAACAGCTGATCGGCAGAGCTTCCAGGTGTTGGATACCGACCAATCAGACATTGATGACCTATTGTAAGGATTGGTCATCAATGATTAAGTAGTGGACAACCCCTTTAAGCAGCAAATTTAGCTAAAAAAAAAATGGACATCTTTGGGTGATTTTTTTTTGTTAAATACATTTGTATTTTTAACTAAATATAATTTATGCAATGAGGTTTTATTAAAGATTTTAGGCTTCTACAGCCTCTCTCTATCGATCTATCATCTATCCCTCTATCTATCTATCTATCTATCTATCTATCCCTCTATCAAATCAAATCAAATAAGCTTTATTGGCAGGACCAAATACAAATTAGTTTTGCCAAAACAAGTGTACAATAGGGACTGGGACTGTGGGGATGATGGGTAGGGACCATAGTAAGGATGGATGAGGCACATCCAGGGTGGGGACTGTAGGGAGAATGGATGGGGCACATCCAGGGTGGGGACTGTAGGGAGAATGGATGGGGCACATCCAGGGTGGGGACTATAGGGAGAATGGATGGGGCACATCCAGGGTGGGGACTATAGGGAGAATGGATGGGGCACATCCAGAGTGGGGACTATAGGGAGAATGGATGGGGCACATCCAGGGTGGGGACTATTGGGAGAATGGATGGGGCACATCCAGGGTGGGGTCTATAGGGAGAATGGATGGGGCACATCTGGGATGGGGGGGCTATGGAATTACATGGCTTATCATAGTTCTCTTTCTCGAAGTATATGACAGTCGCTCACATACCGCGCTGCTATCTCCACTGCGCTCTCTTCTTCCCCCAGCAGGATATATGTTTTCTCTATCTATCTATCTATCTATCTATCTATCTATCTATCTAATACAGTGCCTACAAATAGTATTCAACCCCCTGCAGATTTAGCAGGTTTACACATTCGAAATTAACTTGGCATTGTGACATTTGGACTGTAGATCAGCCTGGAAGTGTGAAATGCACTGCAGCAAAAAAGAATGTTATCAGAGACAAGATCGTGGAGGGTCACAAGGCTGGCAAGGGGTACAAAACCCTTTCCAAGGAGTTGGGCCTACCTGTCTCCACTGTTGGGAGCATCATCCGGAAGTGGAAGGCTTATGGAACTACTGTTAGCCTTCCACGGCCTGGACAGCCTTTGAAAGTTTCCACCCGTGCCGAGGCCAGGCTTGTCCGAAGAGTCAAGGCTAACCCAAGGACAACAAGGAAGGAGCTCTGGGAAGATCTCATGGCAGTGGGGACATTGGTTTCAGTCAATACCATAAGTAACGTACTCCACCGCAATGGTCTCCGTTCCAGACGAGCCCGTAAGGTACCTTTACTTTCAAAGCTTCATGTCAAGGCTCATCTACAGTTTGCTCATGATCACTTGGAGGACTCTGAGACAGACTGGTTCAAGGTTCTCTGGTCTGATGAGACCAAGATCGAGATCTTTGGTGCCAACAACACACGTGACGTTTGGAGACTGGATGGCACTGCATACGACCCCAAGAATACCATCCCTACAGTCAAGCATGGTGGTGGCAGCATCATGCTGTGGGGCTGTTTCTCAGCCAAGGGGCCTGGCCATCTGGTCCGCAACCATGGGAAGATGGATAGCACGGCCTACCTGGAGATTTTGGCCAAGAACCTCCGTTCCTCCATCAAGGATCTTAAGATGGGTCGTCATTTCATCTTCCAACAAGACAACAACCCAAAGCACACAGCCAAGAAAACCAAGGCCAGGTTCAAGAGGGAAAAAAATCAAGGTGTTGCAGTGGCCTAGTCAGTCTCCTGACCTTAACTCAATTGAAAACTTGTGGAAGGAGCTCAAGATTAAAGTCCACATGAGACACCCAAAGAACCTAGATAACTTGGAGAAGATCTGCATGGAGGAGTGGGCCAAGATAACTCCAGAGACCTGTGCCGGCCTGATCAGGTCTTATAAAAGACGATTATTAGCTGTAATTGCAAACAAGGGTTATTCCACAAAATATTAAACCTAGGGGTTGAATAATAATTGACCCACACTTTTATGTTGAAAATTTATTAAAATTTAACTAAGCAACATAACTTGTTGGTTTGTAAGATTTATGCATCTGTTAATAAATCCTGCTCTTGTTTGAAGCTTGCAGGCTCTAACTTATTTGCATCTTATCAAACCTGCTAAATCTGCAGGGGGTTGAATACTACTTGTAGGCACTATATATCTATCTATCCAATATATCTATCTATCTATCTATCTATCTATCTATCTATCTATCTATCCAATATATCTATCTATCTATCTATCTATCTATCTATCACAGTTGATAGCAAACTGCAGTATGAGTTATGTATGAATGCTGAAGGAAGTGAGTTCATTCTGAATCTGTAATCCTTATTGCCTACATTACTCACGTGATCTCCATATGGAGACTGGAGGCTGGAATGGAGGTCTAACCTCTTCAGTAATGAGTTGCATTTGTCTTGGATACAGTGATAGCCAGAGACTGGTTTGGAGACCAAGGTGCCATGAAGAGGCCTTCACGAGGGAACATCGCACCATCCTATTCTCGGGATTATGGTGTGAGATGGCATAATGTATGGTGCGTAACAAACATAATAGGTTCATAACATGTCCATCTTTAATATCACCCATAAGCTTTACAAATCAATTGAAAAACAAAATTAAATATTTTTGGGTGGAAAAAAAAAATAATGAACTAAAAAGGATGTTATTGCAAAAAAAATATTCATACCCTTAAACTAATATGTTGTTGAAGTACTCCTTAAATTTATGACCCCAGTGGGTGGTCCTTCACAATGAACGACAGTCTTCTTGCATAATCTCATATCTGGAAATTACTTAGTAGAGCTGCACATGGGAATTTGTACACCAGAATGAGAACAAATTTATATTGTAGTAGAGGTGAGTGAATTGTTTTAAAAAAAATCTCCAGTTTTCCAAAATTTTAGCAGGAAATTTGATTTGCAGTGAATTATTTCACCAAAGCCTTCACTTCCCTTTAAAAGATGTATATGTGTGACTGAATTTACCTTAAAATCGCTGCTGCATTCCCTGCCTCTGCTTTTATACATGCTATAATAATACTTTCTAATTGGATGCTCTACATGTGATGTAATAACTGCAAGGAATTATGGGGAAGTCTCCCTTGCTTCACC
This sequence comes from Anomaloglossus baeobatrachus, assembly GCF_048569485.1. Classification (NCBI taxonomy): domain Eukaryota; kingdom Metazoa; phylum Chordata; class Amphibia; order Anura; family Aromobatidae; genus Anomaloglossus; species Anomaloglossus baeobatrachus. The sequence goes on from NC_134357.1 coordinate 47,873,510, forward strand.
CAAGGTCATGTGATCTTTCTCTGGCTGATATAATGTACAAAATGGTAATAACCATGTTAGGCAATTTGCATGAAGCAAATCACATACTATTCGAATTCCTGAGTTCAGAAAATTCCTAAAAGTTGGACTCGAATTTGATTCATATCAAATAAATTAGTGGATCTCTATATTATTGTCACAACGTGACTGCAGGATAGTGAGGGACAAGGGGCTCCTATGCTGTCCTCTCACAAGGGGATTCTAGACTACCTCTAACGTCCGGATTACCCTTAAAGGTGGAGACACCAGAGTTCCATGCCTTATTTTTCTCCTGAGCAGATCTAATCTGTAACCCCCCCCAACAGCGAAGGAAGGGGCAGAATTGTGATTGAAACAAAGATTAAGACAGACAGGGAGAAACCAAAAAGACAACAAGGGTTACCACAGCTCATCACAGCAATAATGCACCAGACCAATATATGTAATATGGCGCACAATCCTGAAGCGGCACCCCCACACACTCTTGCTTCCAGCCTGTGGTGGGGGTGCCGTTCTCCTCACCTGCCTACCAGTCCTATGTGGCCCGCTCCTGCCCGGGGTCTGCCGCAACCTCCTCCTGCTTCCAAGCCACATGCAGGCTTTCTGGGAGTGCCCCTGGGGTGTTTGCTGCCACGTCCCCTATTACCCAGAAGTGATCCTTGAAGTCAGCTATCAACCTGAAGGTAATTAAGACTGCATTCCCTTAGGGGAGGTGACTGAGCAACGTTGCCTATCCTTAGTGCGTTGCTAGTTTTCAGGTCCCATAATTGCTACTGTATTTAGTTCTGTGTTTCGTGTCTTAGTACCATGCGATGCATGCCAATATCTCCTTGTGACAATTATAGTCCTCTTGTAAAAGCAGACACCTGTCAGTCATTGACTAGAACCTCCCACTGAATTCCTAAACTATACATGAGGTCAAATTTACATGACCAAATTACAAGGTATACAGAATATTTTCCAACAAAATTATATATCAAACCATTCAGCTCCTCCTGCTCTACAAGCCCGCAGATCAGGTACCGTATTCAAATTGACAGGTTTCTTTTAAGTGGTTCATTGCTGAAGGACTCAAGAAATCCCAAAAACAAATTACAGGACATTTTTCCATTGCTACACATAAGAGAACACTCATTCACTTGGAAGAATTCTACTTTGACAGTGATTGTTACATATAATGTCCCATATCTACTTCTGATAAATCAATTGACTAATTTATTCTTCTGGCAGAATAGAAATGTTCTAAAGAGGAAAACATAAGGGCGAGTAAATGTTTTTGTGTTTCATATTTTCTTAGATAGCATTGTCCAAAAATAATACATTAACTTATTTCTTTAGCTAAGGAAACTACACCAAATTATCTATTGTCTTGTGATTTACAAATTAATTTTTGACTTTTCGAACTAGCCAAAATCTGTTGAATTGCTGATCACCTCATTTGGCTTCGGTTGACACATCCAAGTAGATTTGTATCTGTAATTTCTGCAAATGCCGCATTCCCCGTTCAGCTCATGGAGTAAATACTCAGACTTAATCCTTTTTTCTACATTTTTAAGACTTTTTTCAAAGTTTGTGGTATTCGGGCTGAGACATTGCTACAGACTAGAGCGCTAAAATATAATTGTCTAATTGTACTAATTATGTGATTCGGAACTCGATGATGTGATTTAATTGTAAACTCCAGTGGTTTGTTTTTGAACATTCTACACGAGTATACTTTTATGATCCTTGATTGGGATCCCACTGGATTATCTTCATTGTCTATCACCCTTGTGTACTTGTGTCAAGGTTTACACTTAGCTTTAAAAGAATAACGGAAACAATACTTTGCACACCTAAATAATTATATCTCTACTAATTGAACAAAGAATCCAAAATGACTTTCCAGCAAGAAATTAAAACCCACTTAAAGCCACATATAAAACCATGTCAGGTGCGTGTATATGAGCCAACTGCTTAAATAATTGCAAGACAATTTGGACCTAGTAGAATAGTAGAAGGCACATTTAGTGCCGAAACATGTAGTCCTTGGGGGGCTAATGGCGTGAAGATACTTTTGCTTGTATGTCTACAATAATCTTAACTGATGAAAATGAAAATTCACGTTTTATCCTACCGATGAAGTGACTGTAGAACCTTGTTTTCCTTTGGATGTATATATATATATATATATATATATATATATATATATAAATATATATATATACAGTGCCTACAAGTAGTATTCAACCCCCTGCAGATTTAGCAGGTTTACACATTCGGAATTAACTTGGCATTGTGACATTTGAACTGTAGATCAGCCTGGAAGTGTGAAACGCACTGCAGCAAAAAAGAATGTTAGTTCTTTTTTTATTTTTTTTTTTTAAATTGTGAAAAGTTTATTCAGAGGGTCATTTATTATTCAACCCCTCAAACCACAAGAATTCTGTTTGGTTCCCCTAAAGTATTAAGAAGTATTTCAGGCACAAAGAACAATGAGCTTCACATGTTTGGATTAATTATCTCTTTTTCCAGCCTTTTCTGACTAATTAAGACCCTCCCCACACTTGTGAACAGCACTCATACTTGGTCAACATGGGAAAGACAAAGGAGCATTCCAAGGCCATCAGAGACAAGATCATGGAGGGTCACAAGGCTGGCAAGGTGTACAAAACCCTTTCCAAGGAGTTGGGCCTACCTGTCTCCACTGTTGGGAGCATCATCCGGAAGTGGAAGGCTTATGGAACTACTCTTAGCCTTCCACGGCCTGGACAGCCTTTGTGGGGACATTGGTTTCAGTCAATACCATAAGTTACGTACTCCACCGCAATGGTCTCTATTCCAGACGAGCCCGTAAGGTACCTTTACTTTCAAAGCGTCATGTCAAGGCTCGTCTACAGTTTGCTCATGATCACTTGGAGGACTCTGAGACAGACTGGTTCAAGGTTCTCTGGTCTGATGATACCAAGATCGAGATCTTTGGTGCCAGCACTCAATGTCAAGCAGCAGCTGCTAAAGCAAACAAGATTTTAGGGTGTATAAAAAGAGAGATTAGATCCCGTGATCCCAACGTATTGTTACCCCTCTATAAATCACTTGTAAGGCCACATCTGGAATACGGGATCCAGTTTTGGGCTCCACATTTTAAAAAGGACATTCAGAAGTTAGAGTTAGTTCAAAGGCGGGCAACTAGACTATTACAAGGAATGGAAGGCCTCCCATATGATGACAGGTTGAAAAAGTTAGATATGTTTAGCTTAGAAAAAAGACGTCTCAGAGGAGATCTCATTTATATGTATAAATACATGTGTGGTCAATATAAAGGACTGGCACATGACTTATTTCTTCCAAAGACAGTACTAAGGACCAGGGGGCACTCACTGCGAGTGGAAGAAAAGCGATTCCAACAGCTAAATAGGAAAGAGTTCTTTACAGTTAGAGCAGTCAGACTGTGGAATGCCCTACCACAAGAGGTAGTAATGGCAGATACTATAACAGCTTTTAAAAAAGGGCTGAATGATTTCCTCAGTACACAAAACATTGTTGGTTATAAATGACTTAGTGACTAAATGTAGAACTGGTGGAGGAAGGTTGAACTAGATGGACCTAGGTCTTTTTTCAACCTAAGTAACTATGTAACTATGTAACCACACACGTGACGTTTGGAGACTGGATGGCACTGCATACGACCCCAAGAATACCATCCCTACAGTCAAGCATGGTGGTGGCAGCATCATGCTGTGGGGCTGTTTCTCAGCCAAGGGGCCTGGCCATCTGGTCCGCATCCATGGGAAGATGGATAGCACGGCCTACCTGGAGATTTTGGCCAAGAACCTCCGCTCCTCCATCAAGGATCTTAAGATGGGTCGTCATTTCATCTTCCAACAAGATAATGACCCAAAGCACACAGCCAAGAAAACCAAGGCCTGGTTCAAGAGGGAAAAAAATCAAGGTGTTGCAGTGGCCTAGTCAGTCTCCTGACCTTAACCCAATTGAAAACTTGTGGAAGGAGCTCAAGATTAAAGTCCACATGAGACACCCAAAGAACCTAGATAACTTGGAGAAGATCTGCATGGAGAAGTGGGCCAAGATAACTCCAGAGACCTGTGCTGGCCTGATCAGGTCTTATAAAAGACGATTATTAGCTGTAATTGCAAACAAGGGTTATTCCACAAAATATTAAACCTAGGGGTTGAATAATAATTGACCCACACTGTTATGTTGTAAATTTATTAAAATTTAACTGAGCAACATAACTTGTTAATTTGTAAGATTTATGCATCTGTTAATAAATCCTGCTCTTGTTTGAAGTTTGCAGGCTCTAACTTATTTGCATCTTATCAAACCTGCTAAATCTGCAGGGGGTTGAATACTACTTGTAGGCACTGTATATACATATATATATATATATATTTATATAAAAATATGTACATATATATATATCTATATATATATGTACAGTTAGGTCCAGAAATATTTGGACAGTGACACAATTTTCGCGAGTTGGGCTCTGCATGCCACCACATTGGATTTGAAATGAAACCTCTACAACAGAATTCAAGTGCAGATTGTAACGTTTAATTTGAAGGTTTGAACAAAAATATCTGATAGAAATTGTAGGAATTGTACACATTTCTTTACAAACACTCCACATTTTAGGAGGTCAAAAGTAATTGGACAAATAAACCAAACCCAAACAAAATATTTTTATTTTCAATATTTTGTTGCGAATCCTTTGGAGGCAATCACTGCCTTAAGTCTGGAACCCATGGACATCACCAAACGCTGGGTTTCCTCCTTCTTAATGCTTTTCCAGGCCTTTACAGCCGCAGCCTTCAGGTATTGCTTGTTTGTGGGTCTTTCTGTCTTAAGTCTGGATTTGAGCAAGTGAAATGCATGCTCAATTGGGTTAAGATCTGGTGATTGACTTGGCCATTGCAGAATGTTCCACTTTTTTGCACTCATGAACTCCTGGGTAGCTTTGGCTGTATGCTTGGGGTCATTGTCCATCTGTACTATGAAGCGCCGTCCGATCAACTTTGCGGCATTTGGCTGAATCTGGGCTGAAAGTATATCCCGGTACACTTCAGAATTCATCCGGCTACTCTTGTCTGCTGTTATGTCATCAATAAACATAAGTGACCCAGTGCTATTGAAAGCCATGTATGCCCATGCCATCACGTTGCCTCCACCATGTTTTAGAGAGGATGTGGTGTGCCTTGAATCATGTGCCGTTCCCTTTCTTCTCCAAACTTTTTTCTTCCCATCATTCTGGTACAGGTTGATCTTTGTCTCATCTGTCCATAGAATACTTTTCCAGAACTGAGCTGGCTTCATGAGGTGTTTTTCAGCAAATTTAACTCTGGCCTGTCTATTTTTGGAATTGATGAATGGTTTGCATCTAGATGTGAACCCTTTGTATTTACTTTCATGGCGTCTTCTCTTTACTGTTGACTTAGAGACAGATACACCTACTTCACTGAGAGTGTTCTGGACTTCAGTTGATGTTGTGAACGGGTTCTTCTTCACCAAAGAAAGTATGCGGCGATCATCCACCACTGTTGTCATCTGTGGACGCCCAGGCCTTTTTGAGTTCCCAAGCTCACCAGTCAATTCCTTTTTTCTCAGAATGTACCCGACTGTTGATTTTGCTACTCCAAGCATGTCTGCTATCTCTCTGATGGATTTTTTCTTTTTTTTCAGCCTCAGGATGTTCTGCTTCACCTCAATTGAGAGTTCCTTAGACCGCATGTTGTCTGGTCACAGCAACAGCTTCCAAATGCAAAACCACACACCTGTAATCAACCCCAGACCTTTTAACTACTTCATTGATTACAGGTTAACGAGGGAGACGCCTTCATAGTTAATTGCAGCCATTAGAGTCCCTTGTCCAATTACTTTTGGTCCCTTGAAAAAGAGGAGGCTATGCATTACAGAGCTATGATTCCTAAACCCTTTCTCCGATTTGGATATGAAAACTCTCATATTGCAGCTGGGAGTGTGCACTTTCAGCCCATCTATATATATAATTGCCTTATTCTGTCTGTCTGTCTGTCTGTCTGTCTATCTGTCTATCTGTCTGTCTGTCATGCTCCGAAATTGTGTCCTTACGGTGACACAAAGCTGATTGGCCGCTGGGCTCGCCATGGCCCCGCCCCCCCACACGGATTGGCCTCTCGCCCCGGCTCTCTGCAGGCCCCGCCCCCCTCACGCAATCCACGCTCGCTCTGGCCCAACTGACACGGAGCCCCAATTCCCAGGTGAGTACACACACACATCAGATCACACTCACTCTCACACACACCTCACACATCACAACATGCTGGGATATCGCTTGCTTCTACACCGGCTCCGTCAGGATCCCAGCAGCGCCAGACATAACCTTGCGATGCTGGGATCTTCACGGAGGCCGTGAAAGCTGGTAACCATTATACACATCGGGTAACTAAGGTCCCTTAGTTACCCGATGTGTATCATAGTTAACAGTGTACAGCGGCTCACACTCACTCTCACACACACCTCACACACACATCACACACACATCACATCGCATCCACACATCAAGGTCCTGCAGCGCCGGAAAATACAGACACATAACAGCACACACACATAACAGCACACACATACACACACACAAATCAGATCACACTCACTCACACACACATCACATCGCATCCACATACTCACAACATCCTGGGATATCGCTTGCTTCTCGGCCTCGATACTGTGCTGTTGTGATCTTCCAGGACCTGCCGGAAGATCACATGGCCAGAAGCATGTGATATCCCCGGATGTTGTGAGTATAAGCGCGTATGTGCGATATCGTCAGTGTCTGTGTGTGTGAGTGGATGCGATCGGGTGTGTGTGAGTGGATGCGATCGGGTGTGTGTGAGTGGATGCGATCGGGTGTGTGTGAGTGGATGCGATCGGGTGTGTGTGAGTGGATGCGATCGGGTGTGTGAGTGTCGGCAGAGGAGCACGGCGTGCTGGAGGAGGCTGGGAGCAGAGAGGCTGATCATGGGGAAGGCTGGGAGGAGAGAGGCTGATGGTGGGGGAGGCTGGGACGAGGGAGGCTGATGCTGGTGGAGGCTGATGCTTGGGGAGGCTGGGAGCGGAAGGCTGATGCTGAGGGAGGCTGGGAGAGGGAGGCTGGGAGGAAGGAGGCTGGGAGGAGAGAGGCTGATCCTGGGGAAGGCTGGGAAGGGGAGGCTGATGCTGGGGGAGGCTGGAAGGAGAGAGGCTGGAAGGAGAGAGGCTGATGCATGGGGAGGCTGATGCTGGGGGAGGCTGGAAGGAGAGAGGCTAATGCTGGTGGAGGCTGATGCTTGGGGAGGCTGATGCTGGGGGAGACTGGGAGGGGAAGGCTGATGCTGAGGGAGGCTGGGAGGAAGGAGGCTGGGAGGAGAGAGGCTGATCCTGGGGAAGACTGGGAACGGGAGGCTGATGCTGAGGGAGGCTGGAAGGAGAGAGGCTGATGCTGGGGGAGGCTGGAAGGAGAGAGGCTGATGCTGGTGGAGGCTGATGCTTGGGGAGGCTGATGCTGGGGGAGACTGGGAGCGGAAGGCTGATGCTGAGGGAGGCTGGGAGAGGGAGGCTGGGAGGAAGGAGGCTGGGAGGAGAGAGGCTGATCCTGGGGAAGGCTGGGAACGGGAGGCTGATGCTGAGGGAGGCTGGAAGGAGAGAGGCTGATGCTGGGGGAGGCTGGAAGGAGAGAGGCTGATGCTGGTGGAGGCTGATGCTTGGGGAGGCTGATGCTGGGGGAGACTGGGAGCGGAAGGCTGATGCTGAGGGAGGCTGGGAGACGGAGGCTGGGAGGAAGGAGGCTGGGAGGAGAGAGGCTGATCCTGGGGAAGGCTGGGAAGGGGAGGCTGATGCTGAGGGAAGCTGGAAGGAGAGAGGCTGATGCTGGGGGAGGCTGGAAGGAGAGAGGCTGAGGCTGGGAGGAGAGAGGCTGATGCTGGGGAAGGCTGATGCTGAGGGAGGCTGGGAGGGGAAAGCTGATGCTGGGGAAGGCTGGGAGGACGGAGGCTGGGAGGAGAGAGGCTGATCCTTGGAAGGCTGGGAGAGGGAGGCTGATGCTGGAGGAGGCTGGAAGGAGAGAGGCTGATGCTGGCGGAGGCTGATGCTGGGGAGGCTGGGAGAGGGAGGCTGATGCTGAGGGAGGCTGGGAGGAGGGAGGCTGAGAGAGGTAGGCTGAGAGAAGAGAGGCTGATGCACACACACACACACACACACACACACACACGCGCGCACTGCACAACACACCACACACACACACACACACACTGGGAACCACAAACAACTGCCCTACACAGACACCCACACATACAGACAACGCTGCACACACAGACAACGCTGCACACACAAACACCGCGGCACACACAAATATACGCACATACCGCACAACACACACATTGCTCAAAACATACCTCCCCCCAAAACACACCACACACACACAAACCGCGCAACACACACACAACGCTACAGACACACAGCGCTCCACAAACAACGCAACACACGCAACACACATACAACACCGCTCTCACCCCCCGTCACACCCAGACAACACCCAGAACATGTACAGCGCCTACACAAACACTTGGTAACTACAGACAACAACATCTCTCTATATATATATATATATATATAACAAAAATCATACATGAACTACACAATACGTAAATTCTAGAATACCCGATGCGTAGAATCGGGCCACCTTCTAGTATTATATATATAATTGTATTTCTGAACATGTTTTTGTAAACAGCTAAAATAACAAAACTTGTGTCACTGTCCAAATATTTCTGGACCTAACTGTATATATATATATATATATATATATATATACTAGAAGGTGGCCCGATTCTACGCATCGGGTATTCTAGAATTTACGTATTGTGTAGTTCATGTATGATTTTTGTTATATATATAGATGTTGTTGTGTGTAGTTACCAAGTGTTTGTGTAGGGCGCTGTACATGTTCTGAGTGTCGCGGGGGGTGAGAGCGGTGTTGTATGTGTGTTGCGTGTGTTGCGTTGTTTGTGGAGCGCTGTGTGTCTGTAGCGTTGTGTGTGTGTGTGTGTTGTGCGGTTTGTGTGGGTGTGGTGTGTTTTGGGGGGAGGTATGTTTTGAGCAATGTGTGTGTTGTGCAGTATGTGCGTATATTTGTGTGTGCAGCGTTGTCTGTGTGTGTGGGTGTCTGTGTAGGGCGTTGTTTGTGATTCCTAGTGTGTGTGTGTTGTGCAGTGCGCGTGTGTGTGTGTGTTGGGGGGAGGTGTGCACCTCCCATCGTGCTCCATCCCCCATGCTGCGCACCCCCCATCGTGCTGCATCCCCCATGCTGCGCACTCCCAAACGTGCTCCATCCGCCATGCTGCGCACTCCCAAACGTGGTCCATCCGCCATGCTGCGCACTCCCAAACGTGCTCCATCCGCCATACTGCGCACTCCCCATCGTGCTGCATCCCCCATGCTGCGCACTCCCAAACGTGCTCCATCCGCCATGCTGCGCACTCCCCATCGTGCTCTATCCGCCATGCTGCACACTCCCAAACGTGCTCCATCCGCCATGCTGCGCACTCCCAAACGTGCTCCATCCGCCATGCTGCGCACCCCCTATCATGCTCCATCCGCCATGCTGCGCACTCCCAAACGTGCTCCACCCGCCATGCTGCGCACTCCCAAACGTGCTCCATCCGCCATGCTGCGCACTCCCAAACGTGCTCCATCCGCCATGCTGCGCACTCCCAAACGTGGTCCATCCGCCATGCTGCGCACTCCCAAACGTGCTCCATCCGCCATGCTGCGCACTCCCAAACGTGCTCCATCCGCCATACTGCGCACTCCCCATCGTGCACCATCCGGCATGCTGCGCACTCCCAAACGTGCTCCATCCGCCATGCTGCGCACTCCCAAACGTGCTCCATCCGCCATGCTGCGCACTTCCAAACGTGCTCCATCCGCCATGCTGCGCACTCCCAAACGTGCTCCATCCGCCATGCTGCGCGCTCCCAAACGTGGTCCATCCGCCATGCTGCGCACTCCCAAACGTGCTCCATCCGCCATGCTGCGCACTCCGAAACGTGCTCCATCCGCCATACTGCGCACTCCCAAACGTGCTCCATCCGCCATACTGCGCACTCCCCATCGTGCTCTATCCGCCATGCTGCACACTCCCAAACGTGCTCCATCCGCCATGCTGCGCACTCCCAAACGTGCTCCATCCGCCATGCTGCGCACCCCCTATCATGCTCCATCCGCCATGCTGCGCACTCCCAAACGTGCTCCACCCGCCATGCTGCGCACTCCCAAACGTGCTCCATCCGCCATGCTGCGCACTCCCAAACGTGCTCCATCCGCCATGCTGCGCACTCCCAAACGTGGTCCATCCGCCATGCTGCGCACTCCCAAACGTGCTCCATCCGCCATGCTGCGCACTCCCAAACGTGCTCCATCCGCCATACTGCGCACTCCCCATCGTGCACCATCCGGCATGCTGCGCACTCCCAAACGTGCTCCATCCGCCATGCTGCGCACTCCCAAACGTGCTCCATCCGCCATGCTGCGCACTTCCAAACGTGCTCCATCCGCCATGCTGCGCACTCCCAAACGTGCTCCATCCGCCATGCTGCGCGCTCCTAAACGTGGTCCATCCGCCATGCTGCGCACTCCCAAACGTGCTCCATCCGCCATGCTGCGCACTCCGAAACGTGCTCCATCCGCCATACTGCGCACTCCCAAACGTGCTCCATCCGCCATACTGCGCACTCCCCATCGTGCACCATCCGGCATGCTGCGCACTCCCAAACATGCTCCATCCGTCATGCTGCGCACTCCCAAACGTGCTCCATCCGTCATGCTGCGCACTCCCAAACGTGCTCCATCCGCCATGCTGCGCACTCCCAAACGTGCTCCATCCGCCATGCTGCGCACCCCCCATCATGCTCCATCCGCTTAGGAGTGCGCAGCATGCCGGATGGTGCACGATGGGGAGTGCGCAGTATGGCGGATGGAGCACGTTTGGGAGTGCGCAGCATGGCGGATGGAGCACGTTTGGGAGTGCGCAGCATGGCGGATGGACCACGTTTGGGAGTGCGCAGCATGGCGGATGGACCACGTTTGGGAGTGCGCAGCATGGCGGATGGACCACGTTTGGGAGGGCGCAGCATGGGGGATGCAGCACGATGGGGAGTGCGCAGTATGGCGGATGGAGCACGTTTGCTCAGCCTCTCTCCTTCCAGCCTCCCTCAGCATCAGCCCCCCCCTCCCAGCCTTCCCCAAGATCAGCCTCTCTGCTCCCAGCCTCCTCCAGCACGCCGTGCTCCTCTGCCGACACTCACCCACACCCGATCGCATCCACTCACCCACACAACCGATCGCATCCACTCACCCACACAACCGATCGCATCCACTCACACACACAACCGATCGCATCCACTCACACACACACCCGATCGCATACACTCACACACACACCCGATCGCATACACTCACACACACACCCGATCGCATACACTCACACACACCCGATCGCATCCACTCACACACACACCCGATCGCATACACTCACACACACACCCGATCGCATACACTCACACACACCCGATCGCATACACTCACACACATAGACACTGACGATATTGCACATACGCGCTGATACTCACAACATCCGGGGATATCACATGCTTCTGGCCATGTGATCCTCCGTCAGGTCCTGGAAGCTCACAGCACAGTATCGCCGCCGAGAAGCAAGCGATATCCCAGGATGTTGTGAGTATGTGGATGCGATGTGATGTGTGTATGTGAGTGAGTGTGATCTGATTTGTGTGTGTGTGTGTGTGTGTGTGCTGTTATGTTATGTATATTCTGCAGCTGCAGGACCTTGATGTGTGGATGCGATGTGATGTGTGTGTGAGAGTGAGTGTGAGCCGGTGTACACTGGTAACTATGATACACATCGGGTAACTAAGGGACCTTAGTTACCCGATGTGTATAATGGTTACCAGCGTTCACGGCCTCCGTTAAGATCCCAGCATCGCAAGGTTATGTCTGGCGCTGCCGGGATCCTGACGGAGCCGGTGTAGAAGCAAGCGATATCCCAGCATGTTGTGAGTGTGTGGATGTGATGTGTGAGAGTGAGTGTGAGAGTGAGTGTGATCTGATGTGTGTGTACTCACCTGGGAATCGGAGCCCCGTGTCAGTTGGGCCACAGCGAGCGTGCATTGCGTGAGGGGGCGGGGCCTGCAGAGAGCCGGGGCGAGAGGCCAATCCGTGTGGGGGGGCGGGGCCATGGCGAGCCCAGCGGCCAATCAGCTTTGTGTCACCGTAAGGACACAATTTCGGAGCATGACAGACAGACAGACAGATAGACAGACAGACAGACAGACAGACAGACAGAATAAGGCAATTATATATATAGATATATATATATATTAGAGCAATTGACTGGCTAAACCAGGATAAAAGTACATACTTATATCCATTATTAATAAGTACTAATGGGCAAATACACTAATTGCAACAGTCTAGTTAACATTCACTACTAGGTACGCTAGGTATGGTGAAGTACCCAGCGAATGGCGAAAGGTAAGGAAAACTTTGTGTCTAGGGAAGGGGGAGATGGTGTCCCCTGACCAAACCTACCGCTGGTCCCTGGCTTCCCTCACCACCCTAGATAGGTTCCACATCTATGTGCTGAGCAGTGTACCTGACCCTGGATTTCTCTGAAATAGCCACTAGGTAGGGAATGGGAATCGCGAGATTATGGGCGGGTACTAGGATGACGCTGGTGAGGTCATGCACAGCACCGACCATAATCTCGAGCCTGCGCAAATACATCACCGGCGCGCGAGAGGGATATTTTCTGCTCAGGCCCGCAATAAGGGCCTTTGCTAACTGCGCCTGCGCGAGACTTCGGTGTCGAGGATGACTGGGGGACAGCGAACAGCGGCAGGAGGGGGGACAGAAGGCGAAATAGAGCCCGCCCATCTCGCCAACCAAACTAATTTGCATACGAAAAGGTAATATTTTATAAAGTTGTTTTGGAGATCTGAAAAGGGGGTCAGCAACAAGGTGCACGTTCATAGAATGCAGCCCAGCAGCTGCACAAGGTGATATTTTTCCTTTAAAAGGGAAAAATCTCGTGACAGGTTCCCTTTAAGAAGAGGAGAATTATGTCTTTAATATATAATTGATACCATGATTAGTAACACATGCCAAAAGAATAAATGAAAAAATACTGATATCTTTGATTAATAGAGTATGTGAGGCACGATGTGCGAGGTGGAGCAATGCCATGCACAGACAGAGAAAGGTCAAGAATGCGTAATGTGTCATATTCTCATACATATGTTGCATTATCTTTCATGAATCCATGCTGTCTGTCAGTTATTACATTATGCTATTTAATATATTGTTGCATGTGTGCCGCCCCCGTGCCGGCAGCCTGCCGCTGCTCGGGTCCAGGCCTTCCGGTGGGTGGCTCGAGGGTCTCCGGACCCGGGGGATTCCGCGGACACTCCGAATGAAAAGGGGTTGGGGGGATGGTGGATGTAGGACGTATATGTACGGGCTGGGCTGTACTAGGTTCGTGACGCCACTCACGGTATATGGTGAGTTTGGACACCACCGCTGCAGTTACGGGGCACCTGGGGGAGATGTTGTGCAGCAAGTTGTTAACCCCTCCGTGGGCAGGGATGGTGGCCCCGGGTCCCGTTGGGGTGCTTTGTTGGTGCAGGGAGGTGGGCGACCGCAGGGTACTGGTGTACTCACTATTGAAGGAAACACACGAGTCTCTGGTAAACCAAGGTGATGGTGGTCGGTGCCAGCAGCCGGCTGCGTTAGGGTTCCCCCACCCGGCTGGTGGTCTCTGTCTTTCTCCTGCACCTTTGTGTGATGGTGGACTGCCTGTGCTTGCAACTTCAGGAGTCCGCTCCCGGCTGGATGTGGCCTAAGGAGCCCTTGCCCGCAGAAGCTGGCCCGTGGGATCTCTGAGCCCTGGCGGTGGCCTGTTATCCCCCTCGTTGGGCTGTTGTCTTCTATCGGGACTTCGGGTGGGACAGGACCTCTAGTCCTTGCCTCAATCAGTTAATTAACCAGTTCCAGTCGCTTCTGGACCTAGCTTCAGGGTCTGAGTACCCCCCTGTGTGCTCCGGTTTACGAGTCGGTTCCCTGGATCGGTACCGGCGGGCCACTACCCTTTCCCGGTCCACCTCGGTTCCACCGAGCCATCTTCCTGGCTCCTGCAGACAGAGACCGCCATCTGCCTCCTAGCCAGTGGCACCAGGGCTCCTACCCTGGCGTCGTTCAATTTGGGGTATTCGCCTCTGCTGGAGCTGCACACAGCTCCAGCCCACACTCCTCTCCAACTTGAACTCTAAACAGATCTAACTGAAAACCCTCTTTTCCTGCCTCAGGCTGTCTAGACTCCTTGGTGGGCGTCTTCCAACCGCCTGGTTCCGCCCCCTGGTGTGTCTATCAGGTCCTGAGGGAGGTGACTAGGGTTTTGAGGTTGGCTGATGTCACCTGTGAGAGAAAGGTGTAGTGCAAGGGCCTATTTGTGACTACCTGGCCCGGCCAGGGCATCACAATACCCCTTGGTTAAACACAGACCGCCTGCGGGCTGTCCGACCACCACCGGTTTATTTTGTTTAACTGAAAAAGATAAAAGGAGATAAAACATTTACAAGCATAATAACATATTTACATTCATGAAGATTTTGGTTTCTTCCCTTAACAGGAGGCATGTTACTTTAACGTTGCATAACATTTTTATTAACCGGGACGGGACGGGACCGGGTCCTTTTCACCTTAACCCAACCAAACAAACCTAGCCCTGGTGCCACCGCTAAGCAATGGTGCGCACACCTTTTCCCCAGTCCAGGAAACGGGTTCTGGTCCGCGTGGCACCCACATGGGCCGGGTAATAAGTTCCTTACCCAGCAGTCTCTCTCAGAGGCCCCACGTCCAGGGGACCCCTAACCTGGAGGGTAGTCACCGGTTGCCATGGTGACGGGACCTCGGCCTACTCTGCTGCAGGCCCTTCCTCCAACCAGCCTCTCCAGAGGCTGTGGCATGATGAAAAGGGTGGTCTGGGGCTATTTACAAGACCCAATAGTTTTTGGGTTGGCCTGCAAGTTCTCAGCCATGTCTTTTTATAAAGGTATTGAAACGGGAGCATCACATCAGCATGCGGTCCCAATGAGACCACACAGCTCCAGCCCACACACCTCTTCAACTAGAACTCTAAACAGATCTAACTGAACACTCCTTTCCCACCCCAGGCTGGCTAGACTCCTTGGTGGGCGTCTTCCAACCGCCTGGTTCTGCCCCCTGGTGTGTCTATCAGGCCCTGAGGGAGGTGACTAGGGTTTTGAGGTTGGCTGATGTCACCTGTGAGGGAAAGGTGTAGTGCAGGGTCCTATTTGTGACTACCTGGCCCGGCCAGGGCGTCACACATGTCATCTCTTAAAATGCCTTCAAAAACTTTGCACACTACTGATGTCAGGCTTACTGGACGGTAGTTCCCTGGATCCACCCTCTTACCTTTCTTAAATATCGGTGCCACATCAGCAATCCTCCAATCCTGTGGCCCCGTTACAAGAAAGTCTAAGAAGATGAGATACAGGTGTCTGTCAATTACTGAGGTCAATTCCCTCAATATCCATGGATGAATGCCATCTGGCCCGGGGGCTTTGGCAATGTTTAGTTTACTCAGATGTAGGCATCCTTCTTCTTGTGTTAAATTGGTTATATCGGGGCACTTTGATTTGTGCCTTGTTGAATGATCCCTGGAACAGTCAGTTCCTTGGTGAACACCAAGGAACTGACTGATATGTAAAAATGTATCTTGTAACACATGTTGGAAATTGTGAAAGTGTAACTTGGCTGGAAGAGACAGGAGGGAAATGTTGTTGTCTTAGCTGTGGGCACCAACACACTTGAAAATCTTTCTAACTCCAAAGACAAGGTTGAAAAAACTAGTGGCCTAAGCTAAATAGAACAATGATCTTTCTTAAGAAGCCTAAACTCTAGATTTATTATTAAAGGTCCTGTTTGGAGCTAGGAAAAGTCTTCAACATCAGATAGGAGCTGGATGGACACCATGTCAATCATCTATTTGCCAAACTAAATAGCTTTCACATGGATGGGCTATCCTCAGTATCAGTTTGGTGGGAATATAACACTCTGCACCCACACTGTCATGGGGTATGTGTGCCACCCCGGCGCAGACCAAGGTGCTTGGATCCGGGGAGGTCGTGGCTCCAGGGGTCCGGACCCGGGCTCGGCAGACACTCTAATCTTTGAAAGGGGATTATTTACAGGGGAGAAGTTTGTGACGCCACCTGCGGGTTGCGGTAATGGGAGTACCGCCGCTGCTGGAAGGAGTACCGAAGCAGATGGTGTGGAGCAGTAAGGTGTCAGTCCCTCTGCAGGTAGAGAAGGCCCCGGCCTCTGGGGTTTTTGGTGGATATTTGGGAGCGCAGGGTGCAGGGGAACCAGGGTACTCACTATGGGTAGTCGTGGTGCTGGATGAGGATTATAAAGCAGACACTCACACTGAAGATAAACCAAAGACTCTATTATGCATCACAGTCACTGCGGGGAGCCCGTCCAGGTGTGCGCTCCCACCAGTGTCAATTGGTAATCCGGAGCCGCCTCCATGCACAATTTAGTTCTCCGTTGTGGCCCCTTGACTTGAAGCTGTTAGGGCCCCGCTCACTATATTTAGTGTAGCTGTGCTGGGCTGCTTTACTGGAAAGCCCAATCCCCCACGGTGTGCTGTCGCCTTCAATCTCTGAGCTCTTAGGGAAGTTCATAAAGATCCTCTCCCTCCCAGGTTAATTATGAGGACGTTGAATCAGCTGCTGGCTTAGAGTCCTGTACCCCGTCGCACTAGGTACCGGTCAGTTCTTTTGGGTTTCTGATGCCAACAGTCCTCCTAGACTATGTCCATCGCACCCTTTTCTAATGTCACTGCCACCGATCCCCGACTCCTATGGTCCCGGACCACCATCTGCGACCCAACCTCGGTCTAGCTCTCCGGGAGCTACTACTCCAGCTCCTCGCTCATTGAGGGCTCTCACTACTCTCTTACTTTGTCCCTCCCACCAGTCTACCTGACCCCTAGGTGGGTGGCCCTATTCCAGCTTAACCAACCCACTGGTGTGTCTGACAGGTCATGATATGAGGTGTGATTGGGATTTGTGGTGCTGATGGTGGTGACACCGGTTTCTTAGGAACCTGGAACCATGGGGGGTAGGCCCTGCACCCTGGGTAAGGATTGCAGAACCCTGTGGCACCCTGATATACTCAGGAGCACCACATTCCCCCTTGGTTAAACGTAGCTAGTCCCCGAGCTACAGGACACACAGAGGTTTTATTGAACTGGAACTGAAAAAGATAACATTTTAGATATTAGACATTCTTCCCACACAGGGGAGGCAATACACTTAAATGTTACTAACTCACAGAGTCTAACAGTAAAGCACTTGGGAACGCTACCAGTTGTAGCGGTAGTCGGAGACTCAGCCTACTCTGCTGCAGCTCCTTCCTGCGACAGTCCATTCCCATTGTTCCTTTTCCCTTCAATCAGCCACCCAAAACACCCGAACCCCTGGTGCCACCGCTAACCATGGTGTCGCACCACCCCAAATTCCTTGCAGTGTCCATGGTGACAGGATTGAAGTCCTGAAGGTTCAGGAGACAATTCTGGTAGGCACCCAAGGTGCAACTATTTACAATATGCACAAGTTCTTGCTGGCTGCTGCCAGTCCTGCAGCTATGGTCCATTTTTAATACTAGGGGAGGGTAAAACAGGGTCCATGCACCAGGTGCAAAAATTATAAAACTTTCAAATCAGGTTACTTATTCGGGTAATTAGCATTTTCAACATTTTCAAACATTAATCATCATTTTCTAAGCATTAGATAACATAACAACACTGTAACACTGTAACAAGATAGCCAGGGTCCGCTATCATTTTACTATTTTTCCATCTTGCATGGTATGCCTGCTGACCTCCAGGGCATACCAGCCCCGCTCTCCACAATGGCGTCAGTAGGAAACCATACATATCCCCTGGCTTCAAGTTTCGGTCGGGGTGTCCTTTTGGGAGGTATTCTGTGACATCCCTCCTGGAGACAAACACCCCAGCAGCAAGGCCTGCCTCAGAGATGAACCCCCACCCATTGATGGGGTGGCCCTATTCCAGCTTAACCAACCCACTGGTTGTCTGACAGGTAATGATGTGAAGTGTGATTGGGATTTGTGGTGCTGATGGTAGTGACACCGGTTTCTTAGGAATAGCGAACCTAGGGTGCGTAAGCCCTGCACTCTGGGTAAGGGTTCCTGTGGAACCCTGAAATACTCAGGGGCGCCACATATGCAATGACAGGACAGGGGCCCCTAGGCTGGCTCATAAGGCCACTTTACACACAGAGATAAATCTGCGGCAGATCTGTGGTTGCAGTGAAATTGTGGACAACCAGTGCCAGGTTTGTGGCTGTGTACAAATGGAACAATATGTCCATGATTTCACTGCAACCACAGATCTGCCAAAGATTTATCTCTGTGTGTAAAGTGGCCTTTAGTCTTTAAACCCTGTGCTGTCCCTTATCTCAGAGGTAGGCTTGATGGTATCCAGGTCCAAGCCCCCAGTGTGATCCTAACTCCTGTCCGAGCCCTGATCTTACTCCCCCTCTCCCACACACTTTTAGGATGGGCTAGAAAACACAAACCCCCCCACAAAATGACACAGAGAAGAGAGAACGGAAACTCATACACACAGCACTCAAAATGCACAGGAGAGACAATATATGTACCGAGGAAAAATGAAAACAAGGAGGAAGTAACGTACAACAGGGAAATGCTCACACCACTCAAAAGTGCGACATGGATCACCATTAACAGTATAACCACCAAGACCGGGATCGCTGAAGCTTATGCTGAAGCTATCATCGGCACTTACCGGAAGAAAGCCGTGCTCTAAATAGGGAGGAAACAGCTGCACATGGCAATTAACAACCTGAGCACTTAGAACCTGCTCATGTGACGCCCTGGACTAGCCACGTAGTCACAAACACAACATCACACACACACCCTCCCCTGGATAGTCAACAACAGTCAAACAAAATCCTTGTTGCCTCCTCCAGGGTCTGATGTACACACCAGGTGGGGCGGAGCCAGGCGGTTGGCCCCACCCACCGAGGAGTTCACAGGCCTGGAGGCGGAAAAGTGACAGATTCGAGTTGGCGTTGAAAGCGAGAGGACAGAAACTGTTAGTGTCTGGGTAGGAGCCCAGGCACTGTCAGCAAGGTCGGCAGACAGTGGTGGCCGTCTGCAGGAGTGGGTGCAGGTCAGCGGAACCGGAGGATCGGGGACGGGCGGTGGCCCGCCGGTACCGAGCCAGGGAGCAGATCTGTACCAAGCACAAAGGCAGGGCCATCAGACCCCGACCAGGCTAGGAGCCGCCGACAACGGTCAAATCAGATAGTGACACCCCAGCTATCCTGCCTCCCCGTACCGCCACCAGGCCCCGGGATCACCAACCTCTACCCACGGAGGGGGAACCAACATCCTAGCTGCTCCCTGCCATCGCTCCTGGGATCCTCGTCACCAGCAGCGGTGGTGCCCATTATCACCACGACCCGTGGGTGGCGTCACAAACTACCTCCCCAAACAAACCACCCCCTTTTCACTCGTGGGCGAGGAGCGCTGCTCGAGTCCCCGGGTCCGGCCCACCGCTTGAGCCACCGAGCAGCAGCAGCCCCGGACCCGAGCGTGGCGAGCGCGGCCCCTCCGCCTGTGACAACTTGGCGTCACGAACAGGATTAGAACCAATCTACCTACCGGTAGAAGTGCGCCTTGCAGTTCCCGCCGGCGGCGTCCGGCCGAAAAATTTGAAGTTCCACTATCTTGGGCGTGAAGATTTCCCGCTCGAGCGTCTTCCCCGAGCAGGGAGGGCGCGAAAGTGAAGCCCCGCCCCCAGCAGAAGGAAGTGCTGGAAAGAACCAAGGGGGGACCGGAAAAAGATGTCTGCGCCTGACGGAGCAGTCGGAGGAGCAGCGGTCGCAGCCGCGGCAGCGCCCGAAAACGGAAATGGGGCGGCCCTTGCTCCGGCCGCAAGAGCGGGGGAGTCCGCGGGCCCAGTGGTCGCCCAGGTAATGCCGATCTCCCTGCCCTATGTACCTGGTGCTGTCTGACTACCGCAATACGATGGGAAGCCTGATGCTTTGCAGGCGTTCCGTAAAAAGATTAGCCCGGTCCTCGATTTGTATGCCCTGACTGGCAGGCAACGGGCGGCGGTAGTGCTAGGGCAGCTAACCGGCGCGGCTGAGCAGGAGACGGAGACCAGGACCAACGTGGAGCAGGCCTCAGTGACTACCATTTTTGAGAAACTCCAAGCTGCTTTTGAGACCCGCACGGAAGCGGAGTTGCGGATGCAGTTCTATCAGTGCCGACAGCGGCCTGCGGATAATATAAGAGACTATGCCTTGCGCCTGCAAACAGCCCTCCGTGAGCTGAAGCGAGTGGACACCATTAACGATGTGGACAGCAATAAGATGCTAGTAGAACAATTCCTGCAAGGGCTGGGGTCCACGGAAGACCGCAAGCAGCTACGGCTGTGGGCCCTGGAACACCCCGATCTGGACTTTGCAGTATTGAAAGAACGGGCCATCAAGGCCCTGCAAGCCCAAACACCAGATGCTCCTGAGGCAGCCCCATGGCCGGCTGAAACCGCTCCCATCACGGTGGCATCTCCTCTCCCAGCTCTACCGGCCCCTGTAGCGCCCGTCGGGATGATGGAGGAACTGGCTGCCCTGGTCCGCCGCATGGATGGAGACCTAGCCAAAATCCTCGCCGCACTCCAGCTTCCGACGAGAGTCAAGCCCCCAGGGAAGATCCAGCTCACCGACAGCCCAGAGGACGTCTCCTGGATGCAGCGGAGAAGGACCAACGACTCGTGGTTTGGGCCTCCTATTTGTTACAGGTGCAACAAGCCTGGCCACTACTCCAGGCGATGTCCGTTAAACGAATAACCCCTGGGGCCAAGGGCCAATCCTCAGGAGTAGACCCCAATGGCCCCCCCGATTGGCGAGACCGGTACGTTGGAGACCGCCCCATCATTCCCCTGGCAGTGGACGGCGTCCCGATCATGGCCCTATTGGACACAGGATCACAGGTAACCACTATGCCATATACATTGTACCAGCAGTATTGGGGTAATGGTGAACTTGCCCCCCCGATGATAGCTTGACCATTGTCGCAGCCAATGGACTCCCTATAACCCAGGTGGGATACAAAGAAGTGGCCTTGACCGTGGGACGTACGGAGTTAAAACACCAAGGAATGATTGTGGTGCTGAATGAACCCAGTGACCATAACCCAAAGGTAATTTTAGGGACTAACGTGATGGAGCATTGTATGGGTGAGGTGCTGAGTTTGTTGCAGCAGTTGGCCGCCACTGCAGGAGGAGGCCGACAGAGGACAGTACAGCGTGACATCCGGGCCCTCCTACATCGGCAGCAAGTGAATTTGACGGGTGGAGAGATTGGTGGAGTAAGGTTGATGGATGTGGCCCCCTTGGTGGTGCCACCAAGAAGCGAGGTGATGATTTGGTGCAGGGCAGCAGTAGGTCTTCAGAGCACTGGTCCACGGTGATGGCGGCCAGAGGGGTGATTGATGTCAAAAAGGGGAGAGTGCCTGTGAGAGTGCTGAATTGTGGGGAGGAAGAGGTTAGACTTCCCCGCTACGCCACCATTGCCAAGCTGCTCACCATAAATCCCCACGCCGTACATGAAGCTATCCCTCCTACCTTTACATTCCTTACAAATAGTGGCGCACCCCTCGAACAGTCCGAGGAGTGGTGCCAGGAACTGCATGTAGGCACCGAAGCGACACCTACGCATCACAAAGAGGGGGTATACAGTTTAGTACAGGAGTACGAGCAGGTTTTCAGCAAACACCCGCTAGATTTCGGGAGGATTAAAGGGGTTCAAAACCATATCCCCACAGGCACACATCCACCCATCAAGGAGAGGTATAGGCCAATCCCACCAGCACGCTATCAATGCGCTAAGGACATGTTGAGGAACATGAAGGAGGCAGGGGTCATACGGGATAGTTGTAGTCCCTGGGCAGCTCCACTG
The DNA here is from genome assembly GCF_048569485.1 of Anomaloglossus baeobatrachus. NCBI lineage: Eukaryota > Metazoa > Chordata > Amphibia > Anura > Aromobatidae > Anomaloglossus > Anomaloglossus baeobatrachus. The sequence goes on from NC_134357.1 coordinate 47,895,655, forward strand.
GTGCTGGTAAAGAAGAAGGATGGCACCATGAGAATGTGTGTGGATTACCGTAAGATCAATCAAATAACGCATAAAGATGTCTATCCTCTCCCCCGTATCGAAGAGTCGCTGGCTGCGCTGAAAACTGCTAACTATTTCTCTACCCTTGACCTCACCAGTGGGTACTGGCAGGTGGCGGTTGCACCAGAAGATCGCGAGAAGACTGCATTTGCCACCCCCATGGGACTCTGCGAGTTCAACAGTATGCTGTTTGGGCTGTGCAACGCCCCCGGGACCTTCCAACGGCTCATGGAATGCTGCCTCGGACACCTCAATTTTGAGACCGTCTTGCTATATCTGGATGACGTGATCGTGTATTCCCAGACGTACGAGGCACACCTAGGGCACCTGGCTGAAGTATTCGCATCTCTTGCTAAATACGAGATGAAGCTGAAGCCTTCCAAGTGCCACCTGTTGAAGCCCAAAGTGCAGTACCTGGGACACGTGGTGAGCGCATAGGGTGTCGCCTCAGACCCCGAGAAGATTACCGCTATACAGGACTGGCCGTGACCAACCACAGTGAGAGAGGTGAGGCAGTTCCTGGGCCTGGTGGGCTATTATCGCTGCTTCATCAAGGAGTACACAAAGAAAGCTGCACCTATGCAAGACCTCCTCGTGGGACAGACCAAAGGTGGCAGAGCCCCTGGACCCCCGTTTGTGTGGGAAGAGAAGCATGAGGAGTCCTTCCACCAGCTGAAGTCGGCCTTGACTGGGGAAGAAATTTTAACGTACCCCGATTACGGCCTCCTGTTCGTCCTCTACACCGACGCCAGCAATGTGGGCCTAGGGGCAGTCTTGTCCCAGGTCCAGGACGGGAAGGAGAGGGTGATCGTCTACGCCAGCAGGAAACTCAGACCCACGGAAAGAAAGCCTGAGAATTACAGCTCCTTCAAGCTTGAATTTTTGGTTCTGGTGTGGGCAATCACCGAAAGGTTTAAGCATTACCTTGCCACAGCAAAATTCACTGCCTACACGGACAACAATCTGTTAACCCACCTGGATACAGCCAAGCTGTGCGCCCTAGAACAAAGGTGAGTGGCTCGGCTATCTAACTACGACTTTACTATCAAATACCGAGCCGGCCGCAAGAACACCAACGCGGACGCGTTATCTAGAATGCCACACCTACTTGATGAAGGGGCAGAAGATGATGACCTTGAAAAACTCGAGTTACCAGCGTTCCACCGGCCACTGGCTGAAAAGCCCTGCGTCAGTCAGCAACATGTGAACCTGGACCCGTTACCCAGTCAGGGATGGCAAGAAGCTCAAGATCAGGCGCCTGCTGTCCAGTTGGTCAAGACCATGATTGAACAGGGTTCCTTCAGAATGGACCCCGCTGCTCTCCCAGAAGCCCAGCGGCTATGGAAGGAAAGGGCCCGGCTGTGCCTACATCAAGGGAAGCTGTATCGGGAACTGATCAACCCAAAGACTCATGAGAAGGTTCGCCAGCTGGTGGTTTCTCAGGTCAATGTGCCCAAAGTGCTACAAGCTTACCATGACGGTGCCGGGCACTTTGGTTGGAAGAAGCTGGAGATGCTGTTGAGAGAGTGGTTCTATTGGAGTGGGATGCTGGAGTCTGTAGACGCCTGGCGCCGAGAGTGTGGTGCCTGTACACTGAGAAGAAGGGACGAGGCCAGCCAGAAGGCCCCTCTACGACCAATCATTACCCATCAACCGCTGGAGTTGGTTGCTCTGGACCACGTCAAGCTCACACCTAGCCGAAGTGGGTACACCTATGCCTTGACCATCGTGGACCATTACTCAAGATTCATGGTGGTTGTTCCAGTCAAAGATCTGACCGGCCGTACTGCAGCTAGAGCATTCCAGGCCTACTTTTGTCGACCGCACGGATACCCCGAAAGGGTGCTTACGGATCAGGGTTCGGCCTTCGAAGCAGAGGTGTTTCAAGAGTTTTGCCAATTATACGGTTGCAAGAAAATCAGGACCACGCCATACCATGCCCAAACTAATGGGATGTGTGAGAAGATGAACCACCTGGTCCTGGATCTCCTCAAGATACTACCGTTGGAAGAGCAAAACTTGTGGCCGGAGAAGCTGCCTGACCTGGTAGACATGTATAATAACATCCCCTGTGGGTCCACCAAATGCACACCGGCGCATCTGATGAGAGCCCGACCGGGCCGGCTGCTGATGGACCTAGAAATGGACTTGGAAGTTCCAGAGGCCCTCCCTTCGACTGCGGACTGGGATACCCAGCGGCAAGCGCAGTCCAACGGGTCCAGGAATACGTGGAGAAGAATCTGCGTCAGAGCCGAGAAAAACAGGAACAGCGCTTCAACAAGCGAGCTCCGGCCGTTCCCTTTGAGCCTGGGGATGTAGTGCTGAAACGGAAGAGAAGAACCCATAAGCTCGATGACCAGTGGGAGAAAACCCCGTACGTCATACAGCCCACTGAATGGGAGGACGAGAAGACTTATCTGATTAGTCGCGACCAGGGGAAGACCTCGGCTACCGTTTCTAGAGACGTATCTGATGAGAGCCCGACCGGGCCGGCTGCCGGTGGACCTAGAAATGGACTTGGAAGTTCCAGAGGCCCTCCCTTCGACTGCGGACTGGGATACCCGGCGGCAAGCGCAGTACCGACGGGTCCAGGAATACGTGGAGAAGAATCTGCGTCAGAGCCAAGAAAAACAGGAACAGCGCTTCAACAAGCGGGCTCCGGCCGTTCCCTTTGAGCCTGGGGATGTAGTGCTGAAACGGAAGAGAAGAACCCATAAGCTCGATGACCAGTGGGAGAAAACCCCGTACGTCATACAGCCCACTGAATGGGGGGACGAGAAGACTTATCTGATTAGTCGCGACCAGGGGAAGACCTCGGCTACCGTTTCCAGAGACAACCTGAAGAGGTGCCCACCCCCCTTGAGATTGGCAAACGAAGTTCCGGGTCCCATACCGAATGGGGAAAAGGAAAAAGAGGTGATCCACACAGTGATGGGTGACTTCCCAGCAGACTGGTCTATGCAGAACGGTGCGGTGATTGTTCCGGTGATACTGTTCCCACAACCCATGGAAGAAATGGAAACGGAAACCTCCGCCAGTGAGCCGCTTGGACCAACGCCCAGGGATGCACCTATACCATGCCCCAGTAGATCTCCGCCCGCCATACCTGCCATACGGGAAGAGGAACCGGTTGTCTCCTCTATCCCATCGCCCGCTACTAACGACATTGGGCCCCGAAGGTCCACATGCCCCAACCTAGGTAGACCCCCGCTTAGGTATAGGGAAACTACCATCTAGGGGTGCAGCATGTTGATTGTGTACATATCTGAATGAATGAGCACCAATTATACGTATACCTCACCTGATTGCCGTCCGTAAAAGAAGAAAGTTGTCCCTGTGGGGACTTTATGTGTTCCCTCTAACCCCCTTCCAGAGACAAGACCGAGAACTTGCAGTCCAACCACGAACCTGTGGCCTTGTAAATAATTTGTGGGCTGTGTTCCGTTGCCGCCTCCAGAGAGGATTGGAGGAAGGGCCCGCAGCAGAGCAGGCTGGGGTCCGGTCACCACCAGGACCGGTGACCATCCTCCGGGGGTCAGGGGTCCCCCTGGACGTGGGGTCCCCTGAAATGACAGCCGGGTGCGAGACACCGTACCCGTTCCCGCTCAGGTGACCTGGACCAGGACTGGGGTAAAGGGGTGCTGCCCGTTTCTTAGGGGCAGCATCAAGGTGTAGGTTGCTTGGGTGGGGGAGCGGAAGAACATGGACCCGTCCGTTATTAATAAAAATGTTTATACCGTTAGTAACGTTTAAGAGAAAAGCCTCCCGTAAGGGAAGAATTAAAAAGTATGCTTAATGTTATATGTTTTTCCATGTTAAATTTATATTTTTCAGAAATAAAACCGATGATGGACGGGCAGCCCGCGGATGGTCTGCATTTCACCAAGGGGGAATGTGACGCCCTGGACTAGCCAGGTAGTCACAAACACAACATCACACACACCCCCTCCCCTGGATAGTCAACAACAGTCAAACAAAATCCTTGTTGCCTCCTCCAGGGTCTGATGTCCACACCAGGTGGGGGGGAGCCAGGCGGTTGGCCCCACCCACCGAGGAGTTCACAGGCATGGAGGCGGGAAAAGTGACAGATTCGAGTTGGAGTTGAAAGCGAGAGGACAGAAACTGTTAGTGTCTGGGTAGGAGCCCAGGCACTGTCAGCAAGGTCGGCAGACAGTGGTGGCCGTCTGCAGGAGTGGGTGCAGGTCAGCGGAACCGGAGGACCGGGGACGGGCGGTGGCCCACCGGTACCGAGCCGAGGAGCAGATCTGTACCAAGCACAAAGGCAGGGCCACCAGACCCCGACCAGGCTAGGAGCCGCCAACGGTCAAATCAGATAGTGACCGGTGCCTCAGGGGTTCCCTCACGCCCAAGACCCGACAGAAGGCAACCGTCCACACAGTGAGGATAAAAAGCCACCGCCATAGGCTAGAGATCCAAGGGCCAGCGCCTGCGGGCAAAACGGGCTCCTTCGGTACATACACGCCGGGGAGCGGACTACCGTTGGGCAACCATCGGAGTCAATACTTACTACAACGGTGCAGGGAAAGACAGCCACCATCAACCTGTCCGGGAAGAGCCCAAGACACTGCAGCCGGCTGTGGGACCCGTCCATCCAGCCGTTTGGTTTACCAGAGACTCTGTGAATCTGTGCCTGAGTGAGTACAACGTGCCATCCGGCACCGCGCCGCGCTGCCTCCACAACCCTGCACCCCAGCTATACTGACTCCCCGTACCGCCACCGGGCCCCGGGATCACCAACCCCTACCCACGGAGGGGGAACCAACATCCTAGCTGCTCCCTGCCATCGCTCCCGGGATCCCTGTCACCAGCAGCGGTGGTGCCCATTATCACCACGACCCGTGGGTGGCGTCACAAACTATCTCCCCAAACAAACCACCCCCTTTTCACTCGTGGGCGAGGAGCGCTGCTCGAGTCCCCAGGTCCGGCCCACCGCTCGAGCCACCGAGCAGCAGCAGCCCCGGACCCGAGCGTGGCGAGCATGGCCCCTCCGCCCGCGACACTCACCAGTCTGCAGGAATTAACTCCTACAGAGCTGAAGACCAGTGAACCTGAATCAGCGGATGTCTGGTTCTGGCTGAACAATCCAGAAGCCTGTGGTGTAAACAGAGTCTGACAATGCCGTGCCAGCAGGTGTCTGCAGAGTCTGACAACACCGTGCCAGAAGGTGTGTGCAGAACCGAACATTGCATGACACTCACAGATCAAGGGCTACCATGTCCAGTAGCATCTGAATGTACAAAGTGTACAGTGTCAGATCAGCACAGCTTTATAGACTGTGTCGTGGACGTTCTTAGGTACTACAACTCAGATACCACTCACTTCAGTAAGAGCTGAACTGCAGTACCTAGGAATGGCCACTACACGGAGTATGGAGCTGTTCTTACTCTGTACCCTGTGTACATCCAGCAGCTACAGGACAAGATAATAACTGATCAGTCAGGGTATCAGACCCCACCAATCTGATATGATATTGGTGATCTATGCTAAGGTTAGCCCATCAATATCAAAGTATTGGTGTCACGCATGGAGTAAATGTCCGTATGTAACGTGTGACACACATTCAAACTGATGGGTGCCTGACACACTACAAAGACACCATAAACAAAAAGGGGGAATACCGAGGTCATGAAACAACAGATGTCCCTGCCACTAGGAAGAGCGGTGAGGGCGCACCTCCTGAACTCACCTCCAGCTGACCCGAACCTGAACCTGTTGGTGAGCAGGATACCTTGGACCCTCAGCTGGCCCTAAACTCACCGAGCCTAGTGAGTAGGCCAACGAGTTCACTAGACTCACCACTACACTAATAAATATGGAGGGAAAGGATAGACAGACGGGGGGAATAAACAAAAGGATACAAACTTCAAACTTCACGGCAGCAATCAGACTCTAAAGTAGCAGGTGGATGGGCACAGGAATATTCCTCAGCAGTTCCTTCCACCAGGCTGGCCAGAATAGGAAGAATTCTAACAGCAGCAATGACTGCTGGGAAAGCTCCCCTATTGAAATCTAAATGGGTGTGGACCCAAAGCAGCTACAGCTGACCTGCCCTGCTCTGAGCTACTGGCAACAAAACTGAAATTAACTCATGAGACAAAAAAGAAAAGGAAACCTCGTTTAAGCTGTGGAGTCAAGATATAGATTGGAGGCTCCAGTCCTATGGCTGTTACTAGTCTCAAAACAGCAGGGAGACGACTGTGACACTTGGACAGGGAACAAGGAAGAATATGTGAGATCAGTGAAACATATTTCTAGGAGTTTCTGTATTTGATCCCCATCATAGTGTAGCCCCTAAGTATTTGAGGAGGATATGCCCCCACCCTCCCTCCGATACTATTAGGATCTGATGAATGGTCTGCTTTAACATAAGCACGACGATCTCTATTTGTTATAATGCAGCAAAAACACAATCAATTGTTTAATAGCATCAAACGGCACAAATTGCCCTTTGCAGAGACTAATCTATGTACCTGCACAGTCACCTAATACAATATTTTTTTTTTCTCTCGCTACCTTTAAATGATCTGCCGAGCGGATTACTAAACCGCACATTCATTTTCTTCTAGTTGGTCGTTTTAACTTAAAAGTAAAGCTTATTCAAAGCTATTGAAGAAAATCAATACATATAAAAGTGACTGTCACATAATAGCCGAGTCAATAATGTTGTTTTGTAGTCGGTAAAATTAGCCGAGGGACTTTTAAGTCTCAGTCCTACATATGCCGGTTATTACTGGGGCCGCCTTAAGTAAGCAGAAAAGAATACAATAATTGTACAATAAACATGACGGTAAAAACCTTTTAATGGCCACTTGTTTTCCCATAGACTGCAGAGGGAAAGAAACACAATACAAAACCACGTAATGGATCGTGAAATGGGGCCACGCCATAAACTGATGCCAATGAATATCTCTTTTACTTTGTGTTTTATTCTATACTCAGTTTCTATTAACAGAGTGGTTTTTAATTGTCTGCATGGAGTTTGTGTTTTATTCTCTTTTTTTTGTGGATAGTTTTTTGCTCTGTACATTTCCTCCGACCCTCCAAAAACATACCAGATAAGATACCATAAACCAATGCAAATGAATATCTTTTTTTTTCTTTGTGTTTTATTCTCGATTCAGATTCTATTCTGCAGAATGGTTTTTAGTTCTCTGCATGGAGTTTGTGAATTTTATTCTCTTTTTTTTGGGGAGATAGTTTCTTGCTGTGTACATTTCCTCCGACCCTCCAAAAACATACCAGATAAGCTGCCACGCCATAAACTGGTGCCAGTGAATATCTCTTTTACTTTGTGTTTTATTCTATACTCAGTTTCTATTAACAGAATGGTTTTTAGCTCTCTGCATGGAGTTTGTGTTTTAATCTCTTTTTTTTGTGGATAGTTTTTTCCTCTGTACATTTCCTCCGACCCTCCAAAATCACACCAGATAAGCTGCCCTGCCATAAATTAATCCCAATGAATATCTTTTTTTTCTTTGTGTTTTATTCCCTACTCAGTTTCTATTCCGCAGAATGGTTTTTAGTTCTCTGCATGGAGCTTGTGTGTTTTATTCTCTTTTTTTTGGGGGGGATAGTTTCTTGTTCTGTACATTTCCTCCGACCCTCCAAAAACACACCAGATAAACTGCCCTGCCATAATCCAATGCCAATGAATATTTTTTTTTTCTTTGTGTTTTATTCTCTACTCAGATTCTATTCCGCAGAATGGTTTTTAGTTCTCTGCATGGAGTTTGTGAATTTTATTCTCTTTTTTGGGGGGGATAGTTTCTTGTTTTGTACATTTCCTCTGACCCTCCAAAAACATACCAGATAATCTGCTATGCCATAAACTGATGCCAATGAACATTTCTTTTTCTTTGTGTTTTATTCTGTACTCAATTTCTATTGAGCAGAGTGGATTTTAATTGTCTGCATGGAATTTGTGTGTTTTATTCTCTTTTTTAACGGGATAGTTTTTTCCTCTGTACATTTCCTCTGACCCTCCAAAAACATACCAGATAATCTGCTATGCCATAAACTGATGCCAATGAACATTTCTTTTTCTTTGTGTTTTATTCTGTACTCAGTTTCTATTGAGCAGAGTGGTTTTTAGTTGTCTGCATGGGGTTTGTGTTTTCATTCTCATTTTTTGGGAGATAGTTTCTTGCTCTGTACATTTCCTCTGACCCTCCAAAAACATACCACATAAGCTGCATGCCATAAACTGGTGCCAGTGAATATCTCTTTTTTTCTTTGTGTTTTATTCTCTACTCAGTTTCTATTCCGCACAATGGTTTTTAGTTCTCTGCATGGAGTTTGTGTTTTCATTCTCATTTTTGGGGGGGGATAGTTTCTTGTTTTGTACATTTCTTCCGATCCTCCAAAAACATACCAGATAAGTCATAAACTGATGTCAATGAATATCTTTTTTTCTTTGTGTTTTACTCTGTACTCAGTTTGTATTAAGCAGAATAGTTTTGTTGTCTACATGGAGTTTGTGTGTTCTATTCTCTTTTTTTGGGGAGATTGTTTTTTGCTCTGTACATTTCCTTTGACCCTCCAAAAACATACCAGATAAGCAGCCGTGCCATAAACTGATGCCAATGTTTTAAATTACAGAGAAAAACAATTATTTTATGTATTCAATATTAAAGATCCTACTGCCCCATGCTCAGATGATGATAGTTCAGAAGTCATCCTGTTTAAGAGAGGCGGCAATGATCCTTTGAAGCATTTCTGCAGCAGAATTCCATAATCATATTCCACACCATGTATATTAGTGCATCATAATCACAGGCAGCGCTGATAGGAGGGGTTTCAAAGCTCGCGCCTGATTAATGTTTCCCTTTGCGATAAAGAAAGACATTTTTTTTCTTTTATAATGATGCTATTTAACAGATGTTAATTTCCTCTAAGTATTATTAAAATAAGTTTAATATACCAAGTCCCTGGGCTGCATTTTATACTTTTTAGCATTCTGTTCCAAAGAACGAAAAAAAATGGAGCAGTATCACAAGTGACTGAGACGCTCATCAACACTTTCTAAAATTCATTTAAAGTTAAAATAAAATGATCTGGAGGATAATAGATTCTAAGAGAAAATTAAAGGGAACGTGCCATAGAAGTGATACCAATGATATCAAAGGAGCAAATGCGGCAAAAAGAAAGCCATAGATTTTCACTGTGATGAACACAAATTCAATACATTGTATAATCCACATGTAACATGTAGATTTTGTTGGTAGATTCTAAGCAGAACACTCCTCTTCTGCAAGATAGTGACCATAAGATGTAATTTTAAAGGGAGGGGATTCATGTTGCCCAAACCATGAGCTAACAAAAAGACTGATGGCACTTCCTAACACGCAAGTGTGAATAGGTGCATAATGAGCATAAGTTTAACAAATAAAGAGACTGTTGCACTTTGAAATGTAAGATACAAGTGCTTCTCAATAAATTAGAATATCATCAAAAAGTTAATTTATTTCAGTAATTCAATACAAAAAGGGAAACACATAGATTATATAGAGTCATTACACACAGAGGGATCTATTTCTATATATTATATAAAGTCATTACACACAGAGGGATCTATTTCTATATATTATATAGAGTCATTACACACAGAGGGATCTATTTCTATATATTATATAAAGTCATTACACACAGAGGGATCTATTTCTATATATTATATAGAGTCATTACACACAGAGGGATCTATTCCAATATATTATATAGAGTCATTACACACAGAGGGATCTATTCCTATATACTATATAGAGTCATTACACACAGAGGGATCTATTCCTATATATTAGGCCTGTTTCACACGTCAGTGAAAAACAGTGACTTTTTCACTGGCGTGTAAAACACGCACATGTCCCTGCGTGTGCCGTGAATCACGGCACACGTGGGTTGTCTAAGTGCAATCCGGGCTCCGTTCTCCGTGGCCCGTGATTGCACTTAGAAAACAACTCACCTGTGCGCGCTCCCGCTGTCCATGGTGCTGATCGCTCCCGCGGTGCAGCATCCGGCCGGCGGTGACCCCTGCAGCAGCTGCTTCCGGGTCGGCTGTGTCGCGCATAATGAATATGCGCGACAATAATAAGCCAGCTCAGAAGCAGCAGGGAGAACGGGCTGCAGAGGACATCGCTGGACGCCGGGTGAGTAAAAATGATTTTTATTTTAAAAGCACGTTTTTTTCTGGCACGTGTTTCACGGATCACACCACTGCGTGGTCCGTGGGACATCAGTGATGCCAGAAAAAAATGGACATGTCTCCGTGCGGCAATCACGCACACGCGGGTATGCCGCACTGAGACACGTGCAGTGAAAAATCACTGACGTGTGAGCAGACCCATTCATTATAATGGGTCTGCGTATGTCAGTGATTCTGGTACGTTTTAAAAAAAGCACAAACGTCCCAGAATCACTGACGTGTGAAAGGGGCCTTATATAGAGTCATTACACACAGAGGGATCTATTCCTATATATTATATAGAGTCATTACACACAGAGGGTTCTATTCCTATATATTATATAGAGTCATTACACACAGAAGGATCTATTCCTATATATTATATATAGTCATTACACACAGAAGGATCTATTCCTATATATTATATATAGTCATTACACACAGAGGGATCTATTCCTATATATTATATAGAGTCATTACACACAGAAGGAACTATTCCTATATGTTATATAGAGTCATTACACACAGAGGGATCTATTCCTATATATTATATAGAGTCATTACACACAGAGGGTTCTATTCCTATATATTATATAGAGTCATTACACACAGAAGGATCTATTCCTATATATTATATATAGTCATTACACACAGAAGGATCTATTCCTATATATTATATATAGTCATTACACACAGAGGGATCTATTCCTATATATTATATAGAGTCATTACACACAGAAGGAACTATTCCTATATGTTATATAGAGTCATTACACACAGAGGGATCTATTTCTATATATTATATAGAGGCATTACACACACAGGGATCTATTCCTATATATTATATAGTCATTACACACAGAGGGATCTATTCCTATATATTATATATAGTCATTACACACAGAGGGATCTATTCCTATATATTATATAGTCATTACACACAGAAGGAACTATTCCTATATGTTATATAGAGTCATTACACACAGAGGGATCTATTCCTATATATTGTATAGAGGCATTACACACACAGGGATCTATTCCTATATATTATATAGAGTCATTACACACAGAGGGATCTATTCCTATATATTATATAGAGTCATTACACACAGAGTGATCTATTTAAAGTGTTTATTTCTGTTAATATTGATGATTATGGCTTACAGCCAATGAAAACCCAAAAGTCATTATCTCAGAAAATTAGAATATTTGCCACAAACACCTGCAAAGGCTTCCTAAGCATTTTAAAATGGTCCCTTAGTCTGGTTCAGTAGGCTACACAATCGTGGGGAAGACTGCTGACTTGACAGATGTCCAGAAGGCTGTCATTGACACACTCTACAAGGAGGGTAAATCACAAAAGGCCATTGCTAAAGAAACTGGCTGCTCGCAGAGTGCTGTATCCAAGAGTATTAATGGGAAGTTGAGTGGAAGGAGAAAGTGTGGTAGAAAAAGGTGCACAAGCAATCGGGAGAACCGCAGCCTGGATAAGATTGTTAAGTAAAGGCCATTCAAAAATTTTAGGGGAGATTCACAAGGAGTGGACTGCCGCTGGAGTCAGTGCTTCCAGAGCCACCACACACAGACGTATCCAGGACATGGGCTACAACTGTCGCATTCCTTGTGACAAGCCACTCATGACCAATAGACAACGCCAGAAGCGTCTTATCTGGGCCAAGGAGGAAAAGAACTGGACTGTTGCTCAGTGGTACGAGCAGTTTTGGGTGCATATTGCTAATCCCTGCCTAACCATCCCTGTATCTAGCAGCATACATAAAGGGATCTATATAAAAAGTATTTCTAAAGATCCTTTATGATATGCTAATGAGTGCAGGGACTAGTCACAATAGTGTTAGTTCCTGCACTCATTCTGCTCTCTTAGCATGGTAGCACACCTACAGGGGTGTGTTAGCATGCTATTTAATGTCCATTGCCCAGGGCTATCATCAGTAGTGATATGCGTACCTGTGTCCGTTGCACCGCCTCAGACGCCGGCTGTAGTCTCAGTGCGAATGAATCAAAAGTCAACGCACTTCCGGTCATGTGCACTAGACCTCTCTGAGGCTGGGACGTGTACACCCGGCTGCATATTGTGCAAGATTGAAAGTGGTGGGACTTCTGATCATGCGCCCACATCCTAAGCCCGGCGTTCTGAAGCGGTGACAATGGACACAGGTATGCGCATCGGTGCTGATGATGACAATGGTTAATGGGCATTGAATAGCATGTTAGTATGCCCTTAGATAGATAGATCGATAGAGGGATAGATAGATAGATAGAGGGATAGATAGATAGATAGAGAGATGGATGGATAGATAGATAGATAGATAGATAGATAGAGGGATAGATAGAGGGATAGATAGAGAGATGGATGGATAGATAGATAGATAGAGGGATAGATAGATAGATAGATAGATAGATAGATAGATAGATGGATAGATAGATAGATAGATAGATAGATAGATAGATAGATAGATAGAGGGATAGATAGATAGATAGATAGATAGAGGGTGTTAGGGCCAGGTGGACGGGCAGACCCAGGAGGTGGATCCACTGGGCCGAACTCCTTGATGATGGTAAGGGGTCCGGTAGCTGGAGCACTACAGGTAGCAGAACAGTCCGTGTACAAGAGGAGAATGCAGAAGTCCCTGGGACCACGGAGTCACTGATGGTAGTCCGGGTGACGGAGCTCAGGTTCGGAGGCCAAGATGTTGTCAGGCGGAGTCCGGAACCGATGGAGCGAGCAGACGGGTCACCGCAGGGATCAGAGATGGAACGGACTGTCAGGATGGCAGATAGGCAGCGTTCGAGGTTCGGGATTCGGCAGGACCGGATGGCGAAGCAGGATCGGCTCTAGAAGAGAGAGAGGTGAGTATCTCACAGGAACACAAGGAGACCTGACTCCTAGCTTGGGAAACACGAAGAACAGGCCCCGCCCACTTGGACACTTAACCCCTTTATACCCTGTACCTGTGTGCCCAATTTCCTGTTAGTGGACGCTGGCCCTTTAAGAAAGGGTCAATGACCGCGCGCGCGCCCTAATGCGCATGCGCGAGGCCCGGGTGCCAGAAGCCAGGGCAGGGAGCGGTGAGGAGGAAGCAGCAGAGCCGGGCTGGGGCTGAGAAGCCGACGGGCGCCGGGAGCGGGGACCAGGACGCCTGGGAACCGCAAGCAATGGAGGCTGGAGACCGGGGAGCGGCGGAGACCGGACAGAAGAACCGGGGAGCGACGCAGGGAAGCCGGGGAGCGTGGCAGATGAGCCGGGGAACAGAGCAGGGGACCCGGGGAGCGTGACAGTACCCCCCCCCCACGCCCCCCTCCCCGCAACCGGGACAGGAAGGCACGGATCAAAGGAGTACCCACATTCTCCCGGGGTTCCCAGGACCTATCCTCAGGACCATACCCTGCCCAGTCCACCAGGAAGAACTGTCGGCCCCGTACAGTTTTCATGGCCACGATATCCCTTACCGCATAGATGTCGTCATCGGCAATAGGAGGGGGAGCCGAACTGGCAGCAGCGGAGAAGGGACCAAGGACAACCGGCTTGAGCAGGGAGACGTGGAAGGAGTTGGGTATCTTCATCGTGGCCGGGAGCTGCAGCTTGTAGGAGACCTCATTGATCTTGCCGAGGACTTTAAACGGCCCGATGTAGCGAGGTCCCAGCTTGTAGGATGGTAGCTTCAATCGGACGTACTTGGAAGCAAGCCAGACGAGATCTCCTGGAGAGAAACACGGAGGGTCCAGACGCCTCTTGTCTGCGTGTCTTTTCATCCGCAGGGAAGCACGTCCAAGGGACGCCTTAACAGAGTCCCAAATGGTTGCAAAGTCACGGGCTACAGCATCAGCAGCAGGGACATCCGAGGAAGAGGATACAGGTAATGGGACGGAAGGCTGAAGTCCGTAAACGACATGGAAGGGAGAGCTGGAGGAGGACTCACTGACGTGGTGGTTATGGGAGAATTCAGCCCAAGGAAGAAGCGTGGACCAGTCGTCATGATGGGCGTTGACGTAGTGACGTAAGAAGGAGGTCAAGATCTGATTGACCCGTTCCACTTGGCCGTTCGACTGAGGATGGTAGGCTGAAGAAAAGTCCAGAGTCACTCCCATATGTTTGCAGAGAGCCCTCCAGAAGCGGGAGGTGAACTGAGTTCCTCTGTCGGACACAATGTGTGATGGAAAGCCATGCAAGCGGAAGATGTGTTGTACATAGGCGTCAGCGAGTTCCTGGGCAGAGGGCAGTCCAGCCATAGGGACGAAATGAGCCATTTTAGAGAACCGATCCACCACGACCCATATGACTGTGTGTCCGGAGGACAATGGCAAGTCCGTAATAAAGTCCATCGCAATGTGTTGCCACGGTACTGAGGGTATAGGCAGAGGCAGAAGACGGCCATATGGCAGATGTTTGGGCGTCTTATTCCTGGCACAAGAGGAGCAGGCTGAGACAAAAGAAGCGACGTCCGTGCGAAGGGATGGCCACCAGTAATGACGTACAATCGTACTCCATGTTCTCTTCTGACCAGCATGACCGGCTATTTTCGAGGCATGGCCCCAGTATAACACTTTTTGCCTGTCAGTCTCAGAGACATAGGTCTTCCCGGGCGGTATTTGGGCCAGAGTGACAGGAGTCACCGGAATGATCTTACTAGGGCAGATGATGGGCTGGGATGTCTCCTCCTCCTGCTCCATGGGCATGAAAGACCTGGACAAGGCATCTGCGCGTACATTCTTGTCCGCGGGTCGGAAATGGAGCTGGAAATCAAATCTGGCAAAGAACAAGGACCACCTGGCTTGCCGTGGGTTCAGTCGCTGAGCAGACCGCAGGTATTCCAGGTTCTTGTGGTCCGTGTAAATAATAACGGGGTACACTGCTCCTTCCAGAAGGTAGCGCCATTCCTCCAGAGCCAGTTTGACTGCCAATAGTTCTCGGTCACCGATGGTGTAGTTGCGTTCAGGCGCTGAGAAGCTCTTGGAGAAGAAACCGCAAGTCACCATCTTCCCGGAGGAGGACTTCTGCATGAGCACTGCTCCAGCTCCCGAGGAGGAGGCATCCACCTCCAAGGTGAACTGTCGGTTTAGCTCCGGACGGTGGAGCACAGGAGAGGAGGCAAATGCCCGCTTCAGAGAGCCGAATGCGGCGTCGGCCGCAGGTGACCAGTCCTTTGGATTAGCCCCCTTCTTGGTCAAGGCGGAGAGAGGAGCAGTCAGAGCAGAGAAGTGAGGGATGAACTGGCGGTAATAGTTGGCGAATCCCAGAAAGCGTTGGATTGCCTTCAGTCCAGAAGGAGGGGGCCAGTTGATAATGGAAGAGACCTTCTTCGGATCCATCTGCAGTCCGGTATCGGAGATGACGTAACCCAGGAAGGGAAGAGAAGACTGCTCGAAGACACACTTCTCGTACTTGGCGTACAGACAATTCTCCCTCAGTCATCGTAGTACCAGCTGCACGTTCTCTCTGTGGGTCTGGAGGTCCGGAGAAAAGACCAGGATGTCATCGAGATACACCACCACACAGATGTAAAGAAGGTCCCGGAACACGTCGTTCACCAATTCCTGAAAGACTGCTGGTGCGTTACACAGGCCGAAGGGCATCACACAGTATTCATAGTGCCCATCGCGAGTATTGAACGCGGTCTTCCATTCGTCCCCCGAGCGGATGCGGACCAGGTTGTAGGCACCCCGAAGATCCAACTTGGTGAACACACGAGCTCCTCTAAGCCGATCAAACAATTCGGGGATGAGCGGCAGAGGGTATTTGTTTTTCACGGTGATTTGGTTTAATCCCCGGTAGTCTATGCATGGACGTAGGTCACCTTCTTTCTTCTTAACGAAGAAGAAGCCTGCTCCAGCAGGAGAGGAGGATCTCCGAATGAATCCCCTTGCCAGGCTCTCTGTGATGTAAGTAGACATGGCCCTTGTTTCGGCTGGAGACAGCGGATATATCCGTCCTCGAGGTGGTGTAGTTCCCGGGAGCAGGTCGATGGCACAATCGTAAGGACGATGTGGCGGAAGTACCTCTGATTCCTTTTTGTCGAAGACATCCGCGAAGGACCAATAGGCCGAGGGCAGTCCCGGTAGGGACTCTGGAACCGGAGGTCGTCGGATGGGTTGTATGGTCTTCAGACACTTCTCGTGGCAAGAGGAGCCCCATCGGGTGATTTCACCAGTACCCCAGCTGACTGATGGTTCGTGTGTCCGTAACCAGGGAAGTCCCAGCAGGATTTGATGGGACATGTGTGGAAGGACGTAGAGAGCGATGTTCTCGGTGTGCAGGGCACCGATACGCAGTTCGACCGGCCTGGTGATCCACGAGATGGTGTCAGAGAGGGGTCTCCCATCCACAGAGGCAATCACGAGGGGTTTGTCGAGTGGAGTAACAGGCACCTGGTACTTGTTCACCGTGGCCTGCTGGATGAAATTGCCTGCTGCCCCAGAATCGAGGTACGCCTCAGCCGTGAACCGCGTCTCTCCCGTTGTCACTTGCACAGTCCAGGTAACCGGGTCTGAGAGAGTCCCAGCACCTAGGGTGGCCTCTCCTACCAACCCTAGGCTTTGGAGTTTCCCGGCCTTTCTGGACAGGAGCGTAGCAGGTGTGTGCCCTCTCCGCAGTAGAAGCAGAGTCCCTTGGCGAGCCGCTCTGCTCGGCGTTGTTCAGACTGCCGCACACGGTCGATCTGCATGGGCTCGTGGACGGAGACACCAGATGCCGTTGACTGAAGTACGGCGGGCTTCTGCGGAGGAGAGGAATGCCGTACCGGACGTCTCTCACGGGACACCTCTTTGGATCGCTCCTGAAAGCGAATGTCCACTCGAGTCGCTAGGGTAATCAGGGCATCCAGGGTGGACGGTACGTCACGACCAGCCAGCTCATCTTTAATTCGACCCGAGAGTCCTTCCCAGAAGGCGGCGGTTAGAGCCTCGTTGTTCCACCCGAGTTCCGAAGCCAAGGTGCGAAAACGTATGGCGTATTGACCCACCGTCAGAGTCCCCTGACGTAACCGGAGAAGAGATGAGGCAGACGCGGAGGCGCGTCCGGGCTCGTCAAAGGTGCCACGAAATGCCTGCAGGAACTCCTGGATGTTCGTGGTCACAGGATCCTCCTTTTCCCACAAGGGGTTCATCCACGCCAGTGCCTCACCCTCTAGATGGGACATGATGAACGCGACCTTGGCTTGGTCGGAGGCAAACAAATGCGGCAGCTGCGTGAAATGGAGGGAGCATTGGTTTATGAATCCCCTGCAGGTCTTGGGATCTCCGGCGTACCAGGGTGGTGAGGCCAAACGAAGTCTGGAAGCATCCGAAGAGGCTGCCACGGGGGCTGGAGCCGTGGATTGTCTAGTGGAAGCCCGAGATGCTGAAGATGTAACCGACGCTTGTAGCGTGTTCAGGCGGGCGTCCACAGAAGACATGAATTGCAGCATGCGGGTCTGAGTCTCACGCTGGCGTGTGAGTTCCTCCTGCAGGGCTGCTAGTGCTTCAGCGGGATCCATGGCCTGTTCTTACTGTTAGGGCCAGGTGGATGGGCAGACCCAGGAGGTGGATCCACTGGGCCGAACTCCTTGATGATGGTAAGGGGTCCGGTAGCTGGAGCACTACAGGTAGCAGAACAGTCCGTGTACAAGAGGAGAATGCAGAAGTCCCTGGGACCACGGAGTCACTGATGGTAGTCCGGGTGACGGAGCTCAGGTTCGGAGGCCAAGATGTTGTCAGGCGGAGTCCGGAACCGATGGAGCGAGCAGACGGGTCACCGCAGGGATCAGAGATGGAACGGACTGTCAGGATGGCAGATAGGCAGCGTTCGAGGTTCGGGATTCGGCAGGACCGGATGGCGAAGCAGGATCGGCTCTAGAAGAAAGAGAGGTGAGTATCTCACAGGAACACAAGGAGACCTGACTCCTAGCTTGGGAAACACGAAGAACAGGCCCCGCCCACTTGGACACTTAACCCCTTTATACCCTGTACCTGTGTGCCCAATTTCCTGTTAGTGGACGCTGGCCCTTTAAGAAAGGGTCAATGACCGCGCGCGCGCCCTAATGCGCATGCGCGAGGCCCGGGTGCCAGAAGCCAGGGCAGGGAGCGGTGAGGAGGAAGCAGCAGAGCCGGGCTGGGGCTGAGAAGCCGACGGGCACCGGGAGCGGGGACCAGGACGCCTGGGAACCGCAAGCAATGGAGGCTGGAGACCGGGGAGCGGCGGAGACCGGACAGAAGAACCGGGGAGCGACGCAGGGAAGCCGGGGAGCGTGGCAGGTGAGCCGGGGAACAGAGCAGGGGACCCGGGGAGCGTGACAGAGGGATGGATAGATAGATAGATAGATAAATAGATAGATAGATAGATAGATAGATGGATAGATAGATAGAGGGATAGATAGATAGATAGAGGGATAGATAGATAGAGGGATAGATAGATAGATAGATAGATAGATAGAGGGATAGATAGATAGAGGGATAGATAGATAGATAGATAGATAGATAGATAGATAGATAGATAGATAGATAGATAGATAGAGGGATAGATAGATAGATAGATAGATAGATAGATAGATAGATAGATAGATAGAGGGATAAATAGATAGATGGATAGATAGATAGAGGGAGAGATAAAGAGATAGATAGATAGATAGATGGATAGATAGATAGATAGATAGATAGAGGGAGAGATAAAGAGATAGATAGATAGATAGATAGAGGGATAGATAGATAGAGGGATAGATAGATAGATGGAGAGATAAAGAGATAGATAGATGATAAATAGATAGATGGATAGATAGATAGAGGGATAGATAGATAGATGGATAGATAGAGGGATAGATAGATAGATAGATAGATAGATAGAGGGATAGATAGATAGAGGGAGAGATAAAGAGATAGATAGATGATAAATAGATAGATGGATAGATAGATAGAGGGATAGATAGATAGATGGATAGATAGAGGGATAGATAGATAGATAGATAGATAGATAGAGGGATAGATAGATAGAGGGATAGATAGATAGATAGATAGATAGATAGAGAGATAGATAGATAGAGGGATAGATAGATAGATAGATAGATAGATAGATAGATAGATAGATAGATAGATAGAGGGATAGATAGATAGATAGATAGAGGGATAGATAGATAGATAGATAGAGGGATAGATAGATAGATAGATAGATAGAGGGATAAATAGATAGATAGATAGAGGGAGAGATAAAGAGATAGATAGATGATAAATAGATAGATGGATAGATAGATAGATAGAGGGATAGATAGATAGATGGATAGATAGAGGGATAGATAGATAGATAGATAGATAGATAGAGGGATAGATAGATAGATAGAGGGATAGATAGATAGATAGATAGAGGGATAGATAGATAGAGGGATAGATAGATAGATAGATAGATAGAGGGATAGATAGATAGATAGATAGATAGAGGGATAGATAGATAGATAGATAGATAGAGGGATAGATAGATAGATAGATAGATAGATAGATAGATAGATAGATAGATAGATAGATAGATAGAGGGATAAATAGATAGATAGATAGATAGATAGAGGGAGAGATAAAAAGATAGATAGATAGAGGGATAGATAGAGGGATAGATAGATAGCTAGATAGATATATAGAGGGATAGATAGATAGATAGATAGAGGGATAGATAGATAGATAGATAGATAGAGGGATACATAGATAGATAGATAGATAGATAGATAGAGGGATAGATAGATAGAGGGATAGATAGATAGATAGATAGATAGATAGAGGGATAAATAGATAGATGGATAGATAGAGAGATGTATAGGTAGATAGATAGATAGATAGATAGATAGATAGAGGGATAAATAGATAGATAGATAGATAGATAGATAGAGGGAGAGATAAAAAGATAGATAGATAGAGGGATAGATAGATAGATAGATAGATAGATAGAGGGATAGATAGATAGATAGATAGATAGATAGAGGGATAGATAGATAGATAGATAGATAGATAGAGGGATAGATAGATAGATAGATAGATAGAGGGATAGATAGATAGATAGATAGAGGGATAGATAGATAGAGGGATAGATAGATAGATAGATAGATAGAGGGATAAATAGATAGATGGATAGATAGATCTAACACACCTATAAACCAGTCGTAAATCCAGAGTGTCTTACACAGCCGCACTCATTACAAGGTATATACACATGAGGTATATAGAAAAAAAAAATGACCTCATTCACAATCAGCAGCTGGAACATCCAAGGCCTGAGTACCTCGGCCTTTGGATGTAAAACAAATGACCCTGACTTTATTCAAAGACTGAAGAATATAGACATTCAGATCCTCCTGGAAACATGGACCAGAGCTGAAAACGAACCTCTGGTGCCAATCGGATACAGAGAAATCTCTGTCCCTGCCCTTAAAAATAAAAACACCAAACAGGGCCGCTGCTCAGGAGGAATATTGATCTGGTATAAAGAAGAGCTCCACCAGTACATCACACCAGTGAAGAGATGAGGCAGCCACATATGGATCAGAATCAGCAGCTCCATCCTCACCTCTCAGTCCAATGTCTACCTCTGCACCACCTATATACCACCACCAGAGTCCCCCTACTTCAATCCAGACAGCTTTGAGATCTTACAAGAAGAAGCCACCCATTATCAGGTCCTGGGCAAAGTTCTCATCTTTGGAGACCTCAATGCAAGAACAGGGAGAGAAAAAGACTTTCTGACCACAGATGGAAACATCTACATATTTGGGGCATGGAACGACAGTCACGACTCAGAACACTCAGAGAGAAACAGCTATGACAGTACAGTCAACAAAAGTGGCAAAAAGCTCCTGAACTTATGTAAAAGTTTAGGTCTTCATATTCTTAATGGATGTACAAAGGGAGACTCACTGGGAAGATTTACACTAAACTCCCATGTAGGAAGGAGTGTAGTAGACTACGCCATTACAGATATGGACCTGGCAAATATTAGTGCCTTCATAGTCACCCCACAAACGCACCTGTCAGACCACAGCCAACTTCTCCTGTACATAAAATCTACAGAGAAACCATCCACACAAAAGCCACAGCAGAGCAGCCTCTACAACCGACCTCCATCCTATAAATGGTCCAAGACGTCAGAAATAAAATATAAAGAGGCTCCCAACAGACCGGAATTACAGGAGATGCTCCACAACTTCTACAGCTACAAGTATAAGTCAAACCCAGAAGGAGTGAATCAAGCTGCAAAAGACCTCAACAAAATATTCCACACCATGGCCAAATTGTCCGACCTCAAACAAGTCAACTACAAGAGGCCAAAAGAAAAGCAGATCAATGGTTGGTTTGACAAAGAGTGTAAAGCCGTTCGAAAGACCCTGAGAACAGCCTCAAACAATAAACACAGAGACCCCAACAACCCAGACCTGAGGGAAGCCTATGACACCATACAAAAGCAGTACAAAACCATCCTCAGGAGGAAGAAGCAGAGCTACATCTCTACCAAACTTAGCCAACTCCAAGACGCCCTCCAAGACAACTCCTTCTGGGAAATATGGAACCACATGGACACAAAGAGCAAGAAAAAGAATGACACACATATCCAAAATGGCAACATCTGGCTCCAGTACTTCAGAGACCTCTACAAAGACATCCCAAAAGAAGGACTAAGCCAAGAGCAGGAAAACATAACATCAAAACTAAAGGCAATGGAAGAGAAAATCAAAAACTTCCAAAACCCACTGGACACACCAATTACATTACAGGAAGTTGCAGAGAAAATCACTTCCATAAAGTGTAAAAAATCTAGTGGTCTGGATGGAATCCCCCCAGAGATGCTGAAGTACAGCCCACCAGAAATTCAAGCTGCAATGGTTAAACTGTTCAACATTGTGCTGAGTGGTGGCTACTTCCCTCGTACCTGGAACCAAGGACTCATTACACCGATCCACAAGAGTGGGGACAAGTATGACCCTGCCAACTACAGAGGCATATGTGTCAGCAGTAACTTGGGAAAACTGTTCAACAGCATCCTAAACAAAAGGATCATCAGTTTCCTTACCGAGCACAATGTCCTGAGCAAAAGCCAAGCAGGGTTCGTGCCAAACCACCGCACCACGGACCACATCTACACCCTGCACAGTCTCATTCAGAGCCACGTCCACAATACAAAGCATGGGAAGATATACACCTGCTTTGTAGACTTTAAAAAGGCCTTTGACTCAGTGTGGCACCCGGGCTTGTTCTTGAAACTGCTGGAAAGCGGAATAGGAGGAAAGACCTACGATGTCATCAAAAGCTCCTACACCGAGAACCTCTGCAGCGTGAGTGTGAACGGTAGAAGAACGGCTTATTTCCAGCAGAGCCGAGGAGTCAGACAGGGCTGCAGCCTAAGTCCAACGCTCTTCAATATTTACATCAATGAGCTGGCTACTGCTCTAGAATCTTCAACTGCTCCAGGTCTCACACTCCATGACGCCCAGGTGAAATTCTTGCTCTATGCAGATGACCTACTGCTGGTGTCACCAACCGAGAAAGGTCTCCAAGACAACCTACAAATCTTGGAGAAATTCAGCTCCACATGGGCACTACCGATCAATCTAAAGAAAACCAACATCATGGTGTTCCAGAAGAGAAAAAGAAGATTTGACCAGCATCCTTCATTTGTCGTAAACGGCTGCACTCTAACAGGAACAGACAAATACACCTACTTGGGCCTGGAAATTCACCAGTCAGGGAGCTTCAAACAAGCCATAGAGACCCTGAAAAACAAGGCCTGCAAAACCTTTTATGCCATCCGAAGGAAATTGTATCATCTGAAGCCACCAGTGAGGGTCTGGCTAAAAATCTTCGACTCCATCATCGTCCCAATCCTCCTGTATGGCAGCGAAGTCTGGGGCCCTCACACTTACCCAGATTGGTCAAGGTGGGACTCCAGCCCAACAGAAATATTTCACCTGGAATTCTGTAAGCACCTTCTCCAGGTCCATCGAAGCACCTCCAACAGCGCCTGTCGAGCTGAGCTGGGCAGATTCCCTCTACACCTAGCAGCTCTGAAGAGGTCACTATCATTTCAGGCTCACCTACAGAGTAGCAATCCAAGCTCCCATCACCACAAAGCTCTGATATATATACGTGGGCCAGATGAACCAGGACCCCTGGCACAGCTCTCCCAAACCCAACTGGACAAAATAACCAATGACAGCAGCCTGACAAGAACCAGAATCAGGAAGATGGTAGACGAGGGCCAGGAGAGGTATGTCAATGACTGGAGGACCGACATCAACACCTCACAGAAACTGACCACGTACCAGAGACTACAGAGAGACTACAGACTGGCCCCATATCTGGAGAAACTCCCGGATCCCAGAGACCGCAGGACCCTGAGCCGATATAGACTCAGTGCCCACAGTCTAGCCATCGAATCCGGCCGACACAAGCAGAGCTACAAGCCCAGGGAGGACAGACTGTGCCAACACTGTGACCTGGAGGCCCTGGAGGATGAAACCCACTTCCTGCTACACTGCACCAAGTACTCAGCAGTGAGGGACACTCACTTCAGGAGACTCTCCCATTTCTTCCCGGATTTCAGCTCCATGAAGGAGGAAGAGAAAATATATATCCTGCTGGGGGAAGAAGAGAGCGCAGTGGAGATAGCAGCGCGGTATGTGAGCGAATGTCATAGACTTCGAGAAAGAGAACTATGATAAGTCATGGACTTCCATAGCCCCCCATCCCAGATGTGGCCCCCCAATCCCCACCCTGGATATGTCCCATCCACCGTTACCACAGTCCCCACCGTGGATATGCCCCATCATAAGCCATGGACTTCCATAGCCCCCATCCTAGAAGTGCCCCCACAGTCCCCACCCTGGATGTGCCCCATCCATCCTTCCTACAGTCCCCACCCACCATCCCCACAGCCCCAGTCCCTAATGTACACCTGCTTTGGCAAAACTAATTTGTATTTGGTCCTGCCAATAAAGCTTATTGATTTGATTTGATTTGATTTGATAGAGAGATGTATAGGTAGATAGAGGGATAGATAAAGTTTTATAAAATAGTGAGAATATTTTACAATATCATTTATTTTATGCATTGCTTATTTTATCTGCTTTTCCCGGTTTCTTTTAGCAGCCAGTACTTCTGCAGTTGGTATATACTGTATATGGATATACTGTAAATGTATCTGCAATCTAGCTACAAACCATTACCCTGTAAAAAATAAAAAGTTCCATTTCCGGGCAGGACTTTTGTTCCTCTCACAGAGGGTTCCCCTGTGTGCCTCTCTAATATTAGGATGTCTCTTTGCTGATGATTCCCCTTCATTTTCGTCTACAAAAATGGTAACTTGTCTGTAATGCGATTGCTAAAAGCAGAAGTGTAATGAAGCCTAAACAGAGGGATAATCCACCCGGGAAGGGCCTACACTCGGAATAAAAGACTTCACCTAAAGTCACACCAGTCTGATGTGCGCTATCAAAGCCGTATCTCATGTCTTGGATGAAGGCTCCGGTGTAGTTTACAGTTTTCCCCAGTCTGGAGATAAAATACCATTTTGGTGTTCAGCACAAATTAGACGTCCCTACTTAATTCATTTTGTTATAGAAATAATATACACCCGACGTGGGAATAGCACAAAAGGGAAACTCGGTATTTCAGTGCAATATATGAATGCAGATTAACTGGGTTTTTGGGTCAGGCGGTGGCCAGGCCAATCCATTGAGTAAATTCTGTACAAGTGAACCACTTAATAATCATGAGATAAGTTTTGATTACTAACAAAGACACGAAAAGAAGGTTGTGTAATATTGCTGGAGGAAGATTTTAATTAAAGGGAATCTGTCACCAGGTTTTTTCCACCTCATCTGAGAGCAGCATAATCCTGATTCCAGTGATGTGTCACTTACTGGGCTGCTTAGTGTAGTTTTGATAAAATCACTATTTAATCATCAGGAGATTATCATTACAGGACTACTTGGCATGCTGCAGGTAGTCCAGCATATTCATGAGCTCTGTATAACTGCTAGATCTGCAGCAGACAAAACATTGATTCTATCAAAATGACAGCAAACAGCTCAGTAAGTGACACATCGCTGGAATCAGGGTCTCAGTCTTTACATTATGGTGCTCTCAGATGGGGGAGCAAAAACCTGGTGGAAGATTCCCTTTAAGGCTGGTTTTTATTTTTTTCTTCATTTTCTTTTTTTAATTTATCATTATTAGCAATAACAGATTGGTGTATCATTTAAAATTTTATTTGCTGATGTTTTGCCACTAGGTAAAACATTGAGCTAAATTTGGGACCTTTGTTTAAAGTACCACTCAAGCATTGTAGTTTGTAGTTTTTTTCAGCACTGGAGTGGTGCCTTAAATCTAAGGGGCACTTTGCACACTACGACATCGCAAACCGATGCTAGCGATGCCGAGCGCGATAGTCCCCGCCCCCATCGCAGCTGTGATATCTTGTGATAGCTGCCGTAGCGAACATTATCGCTATGGCAGCTTCACATGCACTCACCTGCCCTGCGACGTCGCTCTGGCCGACGAACTGCCTCCTTATTAAGGGGGCGGGTCCTGCGGCGTCACAGCGACGTCACACAGCAGGCGACCAATAGAAGCGGAGGGGCGGAGATGAGCGGGACGTAAACATCCCGCCCACCTCCGTCCTTCTGCATAGCCGGCATGAGCCGCAGGACGCAGGTAGGAGATGTTCCTCGCTCCTGCGGCTTCACACACAGCGATGTGTGCTGCCGCAGGAACGAGAAACAACATCGTAACATCGGTATTTCCCAATTAATGGAAATGACCGACCCTACATCTATGATATGAATACGGCGCTTTGGCGCTCGTTAATCGTATCATAAAGGATTTACACACTACGATGTCGAGAGCGACGCCGGATGTGCGTCACTTTCGATTTGACCCCACCGACATCGCACCTGCGATGTTGTAGTGTGCAAAGTGCCCCTAAGTTTCCTACCCCCTCTCTTATACTCACTTTCCAGCTTTTTCCTCTTTGCTAACGCCTCTCCGATCCTGCAGCGCCATATTATACCCATATCTTCTGATTGGTCATAAGTTACATCACAAACTGTTAATGCAACTCTATGAGAGCCAGAACGAGGCTCTCATAGACTTACATTGAGTAGTGACCTCCAGTGCGCTCCATGAAACACTGGAGCTACCAGCAGGTGGCAAATCACTAGAGACCAACCGGAGATTTGGCGAAAGTGAGTGAAGACTCCAGAAGGTGAGTGTAAAGGGCCATTTACACGCTGCGATATCGCTAATGATATATCGTTGGGGTCACGGTGTTTTTGACGCACATCCGGCACCGTTAGCGACATCACAGTGTGTGATAGGCAGGAGCGACCTTAAACGATCGCAAAAGAGGCAAAAATCGTTGGTATATGAGAGGTCTTTCATTTACCAAAAATCATTGTCTAGTAAGTAGCGATGTTGTTCCTGGTTCCTGCGGCAGCACACATCGCTGTGTGTGACACAGCAGGAGCGACGAACATCTCCTTACCTGCGTCCACCGGCAATGAGGAAAGAAGGAGGTGGGCGGCATGTTTCGGCCGCTCATCTCCGCCCCTCCTCTGCTATTGGACGGCTGTCGTGTGACGTCGCACGAACCGCCCCCTTAGAAAGGAGGCGGTTTGGCGGCCAGAGCGACGACGCAGGGAAGGTAAGTATGTGTTACGGGTGTAAGCGATGTTGTGCGCCATGGGCAGCGATTTGCCTGTGACGCACAACCGACGGGAGCGGGTACGCTCGCTAGCAATATTGGTACTGATATCGCAGCGTGTAAAATACCCTTAAGACTGAGGACAGAGAACGTAGATTTAAAGCAACACTCCAGCAGTGCAATAAAAAAAAAATGCTGAAGTTGGGCTTTACGTTTTTCAGCCACCATTGACTTTTTAATTTTTTTTATTTTTTCTTAATTAAAGTATACCTATTATTTCAGGCGAATTTTCAGAATCAGCTGCCTTGCTTGTGAAAATGAGGAAAAATGTATGAAGCTTTTAAATGTCTTGGATACTGCATTTTTTACCCTCTGCTAGCTCTGTCTCTTAACTTTCAGTTGTCTCTGAGCTAGTGGGTGGAAATTAGCTGCCATCATCTCTCCCATCCACAGTCATGACACTTTCCTGCTCCCCCTCTCTATGCAGCACATATACAGAAGAAGCAACAGCATGGAAGTCAATATACAGCAGTACTGAGCAGAGCACCCTGTGGATCCAACCTTATTTATATACTACTAGCTGTACTACCCGGCTTCGCCTGGGTTAATAACTGCTGTTAACAAAATAGAATGTATTAACAAAAATGTATTCTGCACACAAACACCACAAAACAAATAGATATAAATGTAATTATAATGTCTGTCTCCCCCTCTGTATATATCTCTCTGTCTCTCTCTCTCTTTGTCTGTCTGTCTCTTTCCCTGTCTGTCTCTGACTGTCTGTCTCTTTCTCCATCTGTCTCAATCTCTTTCACTGTCTGTCTATCTATCTCTGTCCCTTTCCCTGTCTGTCTCTTTCCCTCTCTTTCCCTGTCTGTCTCTTTCCCTCTGTCTCTTTCCCTGTGTCTGTCTCTTTGTCTGTCTCTTTACCTGTCTTTGTCTGTCTCTTACCCTGTCTGTCTCTTTCCCTTTCTTTCCCTGTCTGTCTGTTTCCCTGTGTCTGTCTCTGTCTGTGTCTGTCTCTTTACCTGTCTGTGTGTCTCTTAACTTGTCTCTCTCTTTCCCTCTCTTTTCCTGTCTGTCTTTTTCCCTGTCAGTCTGTCTCTTTGTCTGTGTCTGTCTCTTTGTGTCTGTCTCTTACCCTGTCTATGTCTGTTTCTTACCCTGTCTGTGTCTGCCTCTTTCCCTGTCTGTCTCTTTCCCTGGCTGCATTGTGACACGCCAACATTCCATATAAGGGCGAGGCTGCACATTCTTCTGAAGTTCTGGCTGCACTGTTGTTCCCAGCTCCATTCGCTTTAATGGAGGCAGTTTTTTTGGCTAATAACTGTAAAGTGCAGGGTTAAAATTTCCCCTCAAAACATAGCCTATGACGCTCTCAGGGTCAAGACGTGTGAGTGTGCAAAATTTTGTGGCTGTAGCTACGATGGTGCAGATGCCTATCCCGGACATACACACATACATACACATATACACACACACAAACACACATTCAGCTTTATATATTAGATTGTTAAACTGGTCGCATGCTGCACCTTGGAGATATTAATTTATGCTAGATGAATAACTTCAATGCACAGATAAAAAAGCCTTTACATCTGAAATAAGCTAACTTATGTGACCTCCCCTTTTCAAAAGACACGTATGCTCTCTTCAGCTGGGCATCCATGTGTTTCCAACATGTAGAGTGCAGAAAGCGGCTGTTAGACAGCCCTGGTGATGGCTTATTTCTCCTGAGAGCAAAACGAATAAGTGTTGAAATTCAGGGAGCTCCAGCCTTATTTCGCACAACATCATCTGTTAGGAAAGAGTGATACATAAGATGCTTAGTCCCTCATATTCTTTGGATTTGGCCAGCTTTGCTCTAACCTCAAGCTCTGGCTAAAGCACTAAATACACAAAACATATTAAACTAATCTTTTGCTAGTTCTGACTTGGGCTGGGTTTCTACTGATCAGGTCTGGCTAGAATAGCTCACCAAGAGTACCAGCGGGTACTCTTGTAGACCCGGGTTCAGACTCAATAATAGGGTTCAAGATGTAATCATACTTGAAAATGACCTATGGGCTCTCCACTGTCTGCCTATCATGATTCTGATATGTGGTGCTCTGCTCTCCTGCAGAGAAGATGCATCGTTTTGTATTATTTCTCAGTGAACTGGTTATTCCCGGTCTTGCGCCCGGTGGGAGGGGCCTGTTTGTTTTAGCCTGGTTTTGGGTGATTGCTCTGCTTGATTTTGGAGCTATTTCACCCGGAACGCCACAAGTGATAGTTCCTGTGTTGCAGCAGTTATTACTGGCTCCCGTAAGTGACCGTCCCGATTTTCTCCCACTACCTTGTTCCTAGTACCCTCCTCTGCCTGTTTCTCCAACTCTGACTTGACTCACTGTCTTCCTGACCTCCAGCTTGTATCCTGACCTCGGCTCCACTCTCTCCCTTTGTACCTGACGTGTTCTCCTGGCTTCCAGACCCCCGGCTTGTATCCTGACCTCAGTTCTGCTCTCCCTTTGTACCTGATGTATTCTCCTGGCTTTGAGACCGCCAGCTTGTATCCTGACCTTGGGTCTGCTCTTTCCTTTTGTACCTGACGTGTTTTCCTGGCTTCCAGACCTCCGGCTTGTATCCTGACCTCGGCTCCACTCTCTCCCTTTGTACAGACGAGAATTCCCGGCTCCAGACCTTTGGCTTGTTTGACTACTCCTCCACTAGTGTATCTAGCGACAGCTAGTGTTAGGGCATCACACTGCCTATCTTGAGAACTGTGTGAGACTTCCTGCTTCTGAGATAGGAGATACTATTGTGTCTGATATGACAGTATATAACAAGGAAATAGCAAGAGAAAGAAGGGAATCCAGAATCCGCAGGAATCATGTAGTTAAAACTTCAATTTAATTTCATGATTCAAATAATTAAAAAAAACTGTTTTATAAAAACTTGTAGAAAACATGTTTCGAGCATTCCTCTTAGTCTTGACTTTTAACTATGGAATAAAGGTAAAGTTTTATCTACATATTTCCTGTGGATGCTGGATTCCCTTCTTTCTACTGCTAATACTCCACCCAGAAGCCGGTCTGAGGCTCCGTGCACCCTCCTTACTTTTTTTTCCGGAATTCGGTGAGCTGATATTCCCTTTTTTTGTTTCCATGCAACATGGCAACACAGCAGAGATCTGTGTTGCTTTTCACAATAGATATATTACTATATGTGTAAGTGTAGGGTTTGTACTCAGTTGCATGTTGCTTGTTGAGGAAGGCAAAGGAAAAGGTTTCAGAAAAATGTCCAGTGTGATTTATTTAGACTCCATAAACCACTCAGGATAATAAACCAAAAAACAGCCTTTTCCGGCATAAAGTGAAACCCAAAAGCTAATAGTCCATACAATAGTGCGGGTTCACCTGCTTAGGATAATGTCTAGTGTGCCGCTCCCCACGTCAGCAGCCAGCTCGAGGGACGTCTGGACCCGGGGGTCGTACGGCCACTGAAATAAAGGGGGTATATTTACAGGGGACGGTGTTGAAAGTTTGTGACGCCACCCGTTGTGTGTGGCAAGATGGAGTACCACCGCTGCCGCTGGGAGTACCCGGTGGCGATGGTGTGGTCAGCCAGGTGTTTAACCCCTCCACAGGTAGGTGGGAATGCCCTGGGACTGGGTGTTGGTGTTGGGAAGGTGCCGTCGGGCTGGTAAGGGTTAATTGCGTACTCACTCAGTTCAATAACGCTGAAGCTGACAACACGTGGTAAACCAAAGTTCTTGATGCCACTGCAGCAGGGAGGGAGCACGCCTGGATCCTGTGCCCGTTGGTGTTGCTTGTTAGCCTATGACCTTAACCTTGGCACCTCTTGTCTGTATTTGGTCCCGTTCAGCTTGAAACTAAAACGGGTCCCGCTCACCCGTATGGTTAACGGAGTGAGCTTGCTCTCAGGGTTCACGCTTGGGATTTTCTGGACTATGCAGTGGGAAAGTCCTATCCCCCTTGTTGCACTAGTACCCCGATTTTGGAGCGGGTGGAGAACGGATCTTGAAGGCACCGTCCTCGTGGGTTGAACTCCCCTTAACCAACCCCTCAAGTGGCCAGTCCTATTCCCTTCAGGCTGTCCACTGGTGTGTCTGGTAGGTGTGGTGCAGAGTGTTCCTAGGGTTTTCATTAGAACACCAAAGGTCATGGACCCGTAACCAAGGAGGAGGTGGATACTGTACAGAAGGGCAGATTGCACAATACCCTGTGACGACCTGATAGGCCAGGGCGTCACACTAGCACTTAGTCTTTAGCAAAGACAACTCTGGAGGTCTACACACCTCCATACACAGACACTGAATCAGATAACTGGTCTCCTTTGTGCCTGATATTCCACACCCCAGGATAGGAATATGTGAGCAGCCATTACCACCCATCTCTGACTGCTCATAAACACAGCCCTGACATACCCTATTAACTCTCTCAACTGGAGCCTGCTCTGGGCTTATATCACTGAGGCTACTAACCTTG
Organism: Anomaloglossus baeobatrachus; assembly: GCF_048569485.1. Taxonomy (NCBI): domain Eukaryota; kingdom Metazoa; phylum Chordata; class Amphibia; order Anura; family Aromobatidae; genus Anomaloglossus; species Anomaloglossus baeobatrachus. The sequence continues at coordinate 47,927,060 of NC_134357.1, forward strand.
ATGATACATATCTACCCGCGAGGACCGGTCGCCATTTTACAGAAATGAAATAAGATGAAATCCTGTTTATTATGCAGCATTAAGGGAGAAAAAGAGAAAATAAACAGCTACAGAGGTACAACCTGTCACAGTTTCTCCTCAATGTGTCTGCTGTGGGCTCTATGTGTATTTATTGAAAGACTCAGATTAGCTTTTGAGAAGCTGATATGTCCTCTACTGTGGATAAAAATAATTTAAGCCAGGCACTCCTGTGTCAGAATTGAAAAGAAAAATGTATTTATTTTGTGGTTCACAGTAAACAGTTCAGTTCAGTAACGTTTCGGTCATCAAGCTGACCTTCATCAGATGACTATCTATGTGGAGTAGTTTGGAAGAATCACATAGGATCAATGAAGAGAATGAAAAAATAGATGAATTTGCATGTCATCCTTGCGCAGGGGCCGTGCTAATCTTCTCTGTATCATTCCAATTTTAGTATATGTGCTGCCGAAGGATGACACGCAAATTCATCTCTTATTTTTTCATTCACTTCATTAATCCTATGTGATTCTTCCAAACTACTCCACATAGATAGTCATCTGATGAAGGTCAGCTTGATGACCGAAACGTTACTGAACTGAACTGTTTTCTGTGAACTACAAAATAAATACATTTTTCTTTTCAATTCTAAGATTGGAGTGCCTGGCTTAAATTATTTTTGTCTGTACGGGGTTGGACCCTTCCAGAGCACCCATTCTTTTTCACAGAAGTGCTGTGTCATCTTCTCTACTGTGGATAAACCCTTTAGAAACTGCTATATCCTCTTCTATTAGATAAACATTTTAGAAGCAGTCATATCCTCCACTTGAAGATAAACACTCTAAGGCCGGAGTCACACTTGCGAGTGCCTCGCGTGTAACTCGCGTGAGTCTCTCATTGAATCACCCGGCACGGCTGCACACTCTCCGGGCCGGAGCGTCTCAGCTGCATAGAGATACATGCAACTGACCCGCTCCTGTCAGCAGAGTGTGTGGCCGTGCCAGATGATTCAATGAGTGACTCGCGCGAGTTACACGCGAGGCACTCACAAGTGTGACTCCGGCCTAAGGCCAAGGCCACACGAGGATTTGTGCAAGTGCTCGCATGACACTCGGCACACGCTCGCAGCACAGCGGGAGCCGAGTGTCATGCGAGTGTCATGCGACTGTGGTCCGATCGTGCGATCATACCACAGTTGCTGAGGGGGGGGGGCGGCATTCCAATTCCACGCTCCCTCAAAACATGCAGCATTTGTGGCATTGTGCTGTATGATAAAACTGCGTATTTTAGGCTGGGGCCACACAGGGATTACTGGGGTCCGACTGTGCGAGCGAACCTCAGCTGTGGGGGGCGGGCCAGCTCTGAGGAGGGGAGGGAGGGATTTATCTCCATTTCTCCTCCGTAGCTGGCTATAATGCCATTCTCGCTCTGCACTCGCGGCACACCGGTGTACCACGAGTGCAGTGCGATTTTTCTCTCGCCCCATAGCCTTGAATGGGTGCGAGAGAAAGAGTCTCGTATTATAATCGCAGCATGCTGCGATTGTTTTCTCCGTCCGATTAGGGCTGAGAAAATAATCGCTCATAGGTGCTGGGACATAGGGTAATATTGGTCCGAGTGGAATGCGATTTTTTTTATCGCACTCCACTCACACCGATTTTCATGTTGTGTGTCTTATGCCTTAGAGTGACCTTTTATTGTGACCAGCCTAAGGCACACCTGTGCAATAATCATGCTGGCCAGCCTAAAGGGCACTTTACACTCAACGACATCGCTAACGAGATGTCATTGGGGGTCACGGAATTCCTGATGCACATCCGGCCTCGTTAGCGACGTTGTTCCGTGTGAAACACACGAACGACCGTTAACGATCAAAAATACTCACCATATCGTTGATCGTTGACACGTCATTCTAATGTCAAATATTGTTGCTGCTGCAGGTACGATGTTGTTCGTCGTTCCTGTGGCAGAACACATCGCTATGTGTGACATCGCAGGAACGAGGAACATCACCGTACCTGCGCCCACCGCGAATGAGGAAGGAAGGAGGTGGGCTCGATGTTACGGCCGCTCATCTCCGCCCCTCCACTTTTATTGGGTGGCTGCTTAGTGACGTCGCTGTGACGTCGCACGAACCGCCCCCAAAGAAAGGAGTCAGTTCGCCGGCCACAGTGACGCCGCCAGGCAGGTAAGTATGTGTGACGGTTGTTAGCGATGTTGTGCGCCACGGGCAGCGATTTGCCCGTGACGCACAACTGACGGGGGCGCGTACGCACCCTAGCGATATCGATACCAATATCGCAGCGTGTAAAGTGGCCTTTAGGCCTTAGAGTGACCTTTTATTGTGGCCAGTGTAAAGCTGGTGTCACACTAAACGACAGCGACAACGACGTCGCTGTTACGTCACCATTTTCGGTGACGTAACAGCGACCTTGTAAGTCGCTGTTATGATCGCTGCTTAGCTGTCAAACACCGCAGAAGCAGCGATCATAACGTCGCTGTGCTACATGTTCAGAGAGCAGGGAGCCGCGCTTAGCGCTGGCTCTTTGCTCTCCTGCAGCACACATCGGGTTAATTAACCCGATGTGTGCTGCAGCTACATGTCACAGTGCAGAGAGCAGGGAGCCGCGCTTAGCGCTGGCTCCTTGCTCTCCTGCAGCACACATCGGGTTAATTAACCCGATGTGTGCTGCAGCTACATGTCACAGTGCAGAGAGCAAGGAGCCGCGCACACTGCTTAGCGCTGGCTCCTTGCTCTCCTTGCTACAGTATACATCGGGTTAATTACCCGATGCATACTGCAGCCACATGTCACAGTGCAGGAGCCGGCACTGACAGCAAGGGCGGAGGCTGGTAACGAAGGTAAATATCGGGTAACCAGGGAAAGGTCTTCCCTTGGTTACCCGATGTTTACGCTGGTTACAGCTTACCGCAGCTGCCAGTGCCGGCTCCTGATCGCTTCATTTCGTCGCTCTCTCGCTGTCACACACAGCGATGTGTGTGTCACAGCGGGAGAGTGACGACCAAAAAATGAAGCTGGACATTCAGCAACGACCGGCGACCTCACAGCAGGGGCCAGGTCGTTGCTGGATGTCACACACAGCGACAGCGACGGGACGTCGCTGCAACGTCACAGAAAATGGTGACGTAGCAGCGACGTCGTTGTCGTCGTCGTTATGTGTGACACCAGCTTAAGGCACACCTGTGCAATAATCATGCTGTCTAATCAGCATCTTGATATGCCGCACCTGTGAGGTGGATGGATTATCGCAGATGAGATGCGCTCACTAACACAGATTTAGACCAATTTGTGAGCAATATTTGGGAGAAAAAGGCCTTTTGTGTCCATAGAAAAAGTCTCTGACTTCAGCTCTTGAAAAATGGGAGCAAAAAAAAAAAAAAGTCTTTATATTTTTATTCAGTGTATATTTATGTTGGCTAAAACATTTAAGAGAAGAATTATAATACGAGTGACTATACCTGACAAAGGCCCCTTTGTTTTACAATCAGCGCTTGCTATATCTGTCTCCTATGAGGCCATTGTTACATGGCTTGCACCTTCCTTTCGAGTCCAGCCAGGCATGGAAATACTGCGTAATTGTCTGCATTATATGGATCATTGACTTTCAGCAATGTATCTATTGGAGCAACTGTCCATTTATCTGGAAAATTACCACATGGCAAGATAACATTAAACTGTTATTCAACGCTCGTCTCAGAGCAGGCTGCGTCCAAACCGAGCGGGGAATACTCAGCTGCTATTCACTGAAGACAATGCAAAAGGGGATGTGTGTATGACATCTTCTGAACTGATCTGATGCCTACAGTTTTATATACTGTATATAGTGATGTCCACCTTAACAGTCACAAAAAAATCTAATAACTAATGAATCAAAATCATTTTGTCCACTATAGAATTAAAATGGCCCGCCGCATTATACACTGAGAGAAATCTGTCCTAGAGCAGTCATAGGACAGGTGCATGTGAGCATGTACAGTAGTAAGGTCATCCACCACCCTTCATGTGTAGTAACACATGCTCACAGCGGATATTTAGATATAACAGTAAATATTATACTACAGGTGCTGCGGTAAGAGGAGGCTGCTCACACTTTAGTCCACCGTATCTATCTGATGGAATATTGGTAAGAAGAGGCTGCTCACATTGTTGTTAACCATATTTATCTGATGGAATATTGGTGATACCAGAGGTGCTGAGGTAAGAAGAGGCTGCTCGCACTGCTATCAAGCGTATCTATCTGATGGAATATTGGTGATACCAGAGATGCTGAGGTAAGAAGCGGCTGCTCACACTGTTGTCAAGCGTATCTATCTGATGGAATATTGGTGATAACTGAGGTGCTGAGGTAAGAAGAGGCTGCTCACACTGTTATCAAGCGCATCTATATGATGGAATATTGGTGATACTAGAGGTGCTGAAGCAAGAAGAGGCTGCTCACACTGTTATCAAGGGTATCTATCTGATGGAATATTGGTGATACCAGAGGTGCTGAGGTAAGAAGAGGCTGCTCACACTGTTGTCCACCGTTTCTCTCTGATGGAATATTGGTTATACCAGCGGTGCTGAGGTAAGAAGAGGCTGCTCACACTGTTAAGTGTATCTATCTGATGGAATATTGGTGATACCAGAGGTGCTGAGGTAAGCAGAGGCTGCTCACACTGTTGTCAAACGCATCTATATGATGGAATATTGGTGATACCAGAGGTGCTGAGGTAAGAAGAGGCTGCTCACATTGTTGTCAAGCATATCTATCTGATGGAATATTGGTGATATCAGAGGTGCTGAGGTAAGAAGAGACTGCTCGCACTGTTGTCAAGCGTATCTATCTGGTGGAATATTGGTGATACCAGAGGTGCTGAGGTAAGAAGAGGCTGTTCACACTGTTGTCATGTGCATCTATCTGATGGAATATTGGTGATACCTGAGATGCTGAGGTAAGAAGAGGCTGCTCACATTGTTGTCAACCATATCTATCTGATGGAATATTGGCGATACCAGAGGTGCTGAGGTAAGAAGTGGCTGCTCACATTGTTGTCAAGCATATCTATCTGATGGAATATTGGTGATACCAGAGGTGCTGAGGTAAGAAGAGGCTGCTCACACTGTTGTCAAGCGTATCTATCTGATGGAATATTGGTGATACCAGAGGTGCTGAGGTATGAAGAGGCTGCTCACACTGTTGTCAAGCATATCTATCTGATGGAATATTGGTGATACCAGAGGTGCTGAGGTAAGCAGAGGCTGCTCCCATTGCTCACCCAATCTGATCTGATACTGGAGACACCAGGGATGTTGAAGTAAGAAGAGGCTGCTCACACTGCTGGCCATCCTGTCTGTCCGATATAATATCAGAGATACCAGGAGTTCTAAGGAAAGAAGAAGCCACTCACATTGCTGTCCACTTTATCTGATCTAATACTAGGGGTGCTAAGGTATGAGATATCAGAGGTACTGAGGTGAGTAGAGGCTGATCACACTGCTGTCCACCACGTCTACCCAATGTAATACTGAAGATACCCGGAGTGCTGAGGTAAGAAAAAGGTTGCTCACACTGCAGTCTACTCTGTCTTTATAAGCTAATACTGGAGATACCAGGAGTGCTGAGGTAAGAAGAGGCAGCTCACACTACTGTCCACCATATCTACCCAATCAAATACTGGAGATACCAGGGGTGCTGAGGAAAGAAGTCACTATCATTGCTGTCCACCCTATCTGATTTAATACTAGGGGTGCTGAGGTAAGAGTTACTAGAGATACTAGAGTACTAAGGTGAAAAGAGGCTGATCACACTGCTGTCTGCCATGTCTACCCAATCTGATACTAGAGATACCAGAAGTGCTGAGGTAAGAAGAGGCTCCTCATGCTGATGTTCACCCAATCTGATCTCATACTGGAGACACCAGGGATATTGAAGTAAGTAGAGGCTGCTCACACTGCTCGCCATCCTGTGTGTCTGATATAATTTTGGAGATACCAGGAATGCTGAGGAAAGAAGAAACCACTCACATTTCTGTCCCCCCTATCTAATTTAATACTAGGGGTGCTGAGGCATGAGATACTATAGGTACTGAGGTAAGAAGAGGCTGATCGATCTGCTGTCCACCATGTTTAGCTGAGCTATAACTGGAGATGCCAGAGGTGCTGAAGTAAGAAGAGGCTGCTCACACTGCTGTCCACTATGTCTACCTAATCTAAACTGTAGATAACAGGAGTGTTGATGTAAGAAAAAGCTGCTGACACTACTGTCCACCCTGTCTTTATTATCTACTGGAGAAATCAGGAGTGCTGAAGTAAGAAGAGGCTATTCACACTGCTTTCCACCATGTCTACCAGATCTAATATTGGAGATACTAGGAGTGCTGAGGTAAGAAAAAGCTGCTCATATTGCTGTCCATCTGTCTTTCTGATCTAATACTGGAGACACCAGGAGTGCTGAGGTAAGAAAAAGCTACTCACACTGCTGTCCACCATGTTTATCTAATATATAACTGGAGATACCAGGGGTGCACTGCTGAGGTAAGAAGAGGCTGCTCCCACTGCTGTCCAGTATGTCTACCTGATCTAATACTGGAGATACCAGGAGTGCTGAGGTAGGAAAAAGCTGCTCACACTGCTGTACATCCTGTCTTTCTTATCTATTGGAGATACCAGAAGTGCTGAAGTAAGAAGAGGCTGTTCACACTGCTGTCCACCATGTCTACCCGATCTAATACTAGAGATACCCGGAGTGCGGAGGTAAGAAAAAGCTGATCATACTGCTGTCCTCCATGTCTTTCTAATCTAATACTGCAGATACCAGGAGTGCTCAGTGTGGATGACATAGGAGATGTCATCCACACTGGGCTGGGTAGAAGGAGGACGGCAATCGCCGCAGAGAGGAGGCGCCAGACCGGAGAGCAGTGACACCCATCGGACCAGACCGCCCCTCAGGTGAGTATTGTAAAAGTGTTTTCTACGTTCTACAGAGCGGCCTGGGCTCTTATAGACAATATTCTGGATCGCTGTATATAAAAGCTCAGTGGTGGTGGCCGCAGCTCATAAAGGAGAAACCTTGAGATAAGTTCCCTTTAAAGACATCTCAGATAAACCAGTGTCCTCTGCTTTTAAGATACGGAGTCATTGGTTTAAATGGGGCTTAAACTCTGAAGAAACAAGAAGAAAATGGTTTGAAGGAGTGCAGAAAAGTAGTATTACTGTACCAGTAAGTAACTCATTATCATTTTTATGAAGTGTCCTTGTACAGTAGCAATTTTCACATTCTGAGTTGGGAAACCTGTTTCTTTTATTAGTTGCTAAGCTCTTGATACTTTTACCATATTGCGGTGGGTTAGAGGTATAAGCTTTATTGTCTTATGTTATTGAAAACCCAGATTCCCTCTGCCTTTTCCCTCAGGTCAAGATTTGTCTAAGAATACATTCTTATTTCTCAATGTACAAAGTCTGTCTGGAGAGAGGTGAAAAAAAAAAAGATTATGACTGTAATATACTTAAATCCAATTTATTTGCCTGACTAGAAACTTCCACAGTTCTCGATAGCTTCCCGGAGTTTGTATTTAATTCCTCAATGACATTCGGAGTCATCATCAAAAGTCGGATTTCTAAAGCGCCGCGGTCCTGAGACTTGAGCCTGATAAGTTTATTATGATAATTTAATAAGTTTACAAGTCAGAGAGGACGCGGAGAACCGGTGTGAAGGAAAACAAGTTTATACAGAGCGAACCGATGCTTTGTTGTCTCTCTCCAAACAAAAGGACAAGAACTTTTCTTAAGAAATGGTCTATATGACACCCAGGTCGGGGTATACAGTATGGAATGTGTACATCTGCCAATGGGATGATAGAATGAATCACAGCAGAAGAGGAAGAGGATGTTGCTTTTGCCGGAGGCAGTGACCTTTCCACTGTCCTTGCTTATGGCAAGGTGATCATATATATGTCAATCAACATTATCAATGGCATAACTAGAGTCTGATTGGAGCCTGGCCCCCATATGTTTGTAAGATGTATGGACCATTGTAGAATTCTAAATCCTATAAAGACATACAAGTTGCCCCCCTCCCCCTTCATTGTGTAGTACTGTCCCTCATCCTTGGCCACTTCCTGGTAATATGGCCCCCATCCTGGTACATGATGAGCCCATCATGGTATATGTCCCCATCATGGCCCCCATCCTGATGTATGAACCCTATCATGCCTATATCCTGGTATATATAGCCCCATCCTGGTAAATGTCCCCTTCATGGTGTATGACCCCGATCATGGATATAGCCTGGTATCTATGGCTCTATCCTGGTATATATGTCCCCATCATGACCCATCCTGGTATATATGGAAAGCTTCAAGAGGAACCTCAAGACCCACCTCTTCCAACAAGCCTACAACCTACAATAGCCCTCAGTCCAGTACACCAATGCTCTACCAGCTCTGTCCCCACCTATTGTACCATCACCCATTCCCTGTAGACTGTGAGCCCTCGCAGGCAGGGTCCTGTCTCCTCCTATACCAGTCTGTTTTGTACTGTTAATGATTGTTATACGTATACCCTCTTTCACCTGTAAACACCATGGAATAAATGGTGCTATAATAATAAATAATAATAATAATAATAATATGGCCCATCATGGCCATCCTAGTATATATAGCCCCATCCTGGTTTATATGGCCCAATTATAGTCCCATTCTGGTATATGTCCCAAGCATGTCCCCATCCTGGTATATAACCGCTCATCCGGGTATATAGCCTCTTAATCCTGGTATATAGCGCCCTCATCCTGGTATATAGCCCCCATCATGGCATATAGCCCCCCATCCTGGTGTATAGCTCCCATCCTGGTATATAGCCCCATCACCCTGGTATATAGCCCCCTAATCCTGGTATATAGCCCCCCCATCTGCACCACACACAACAAAATAAATAAACAATTAAACTCACCTAACTTGAACTTCCCCGGTGTCCTCCTGGAATGCTGGCATGCCGGCAACTGACCAGCGTGTAAGCAGTGCAGCATCAGTGATGTCAGTGCCATGACATCAGTGTCATGCACGGCCACTTACAGCATCGGCAGCTGTCAGCATATTTTCTGCTCCCCATGCCCAAGATTGTGAGTGTGGGAAAAATAAATATTCATTGCCTTCATTGGTGGCTGGCACATCACAGTGCAGGGACCCGATAGGTCTCTGCGCTGCAATGTATTTCAGCTGGATGCGTACCCTTGGAAGCACATCCATCTGAATCAGGGGCTAGGGCAGGCGGGCCCCCTGCACCCCTGGGCCCGGTCACAGTCACGATCTCTGCGACTGCAGTCATTACGCCTCTGATCATTACCGATTATGCATTTCATCAATGGAAATTTGAGGGGTTTTTTTTATATTACTTATTTCTAAATTGCCTGCATTGAGTTACGTTACAAAAATTTAGCAACTTGCAGTCAGCATTAGAGGCAACTCAGGAACTTAGTGTATACAGTATTATTGCTGATCTTAAATGGGTTGTCCAAGCTTTTCATGAAAGTCTGCAGTGACTCTATATGATTGCAGACTTGTGAAGTCCCGCACTCTCCGTTGCTGGCGGTGAGACTGAGCGGTCATGTGACCTCAAGTATGCAATATTCATACATCTGGACACATTCCAAAAACAAGAAAGGACATAAAAGGCACTAACAAATATTAATACAATACAATCTACTTTATTCTTTAAGAAGTTGGATCATCCTTTGTACATTGGACAGCCACTTTATAGGGGAGCTATAGTAAGAAAATTAACTACGATTTATTTTTTGGCAATTTTCTTTTCATATTATGACCTTTAATAATAATAATAATAATAATAATAATAATAATAATAATAAAAAATAGTAATCATGCATTTTTTACATTGGCCACTGGGGCTTTTTTAGACTCTTAGGGGTACTTTGCACGTTGCGACATCGCTAGCATCATCTAGCAATACCGAGCGCGATAGTACCCGCCCCCGTCGCACATGCGATATCTTGTGATAGCTGCCGTAGCAAACATTATCGCTACAGCAGCTTCACATGCACTTACAGTTAGGTCCAGAAATATTTGGACAGTGACACAAGTTTTGTTATTTTAGCTGTTTACGAAAACATGTTTAGAAATACAATTATATATATAATATGGGCTGAAAGTGCACACTCCCAGCTGCAATATGAGAGTTTTCACATCCAAATCGGAGAAAGTGTTTAGGAATCATAGCTCTGTAATGCATAGCCTCCTCTTTTTCAAGGGACCAAAAGTAATTGGACAAGAGACTCTAAGGGCTGCAATTAACTCTGAAGGCGTCTCCCTCGTTAACCTGTAATCAATGAAGTAGTTAAAAGGTCTGGGGTTGATTACAGGTGTGTGGTTTTGCATTTGGAAGCTGTTGCTGTGACCAGACAACATGCGGTCTAAGGAACTCTCAATTGAGGTGAAGCAGAACATCCTGAGGCTGAAAAAAAAGAAAAAATCCATCAGAGAGATAGCAGACATGCTTGGAGTAGCAAAATCAACAGTCGGGTACATTCTGAGAAAAAAGGAATTGACTGGTGAGCTTAGGAACTCAAAAAGGCCTGGGCGTCCACGGATGACAACAGTGGTGGATGATCGCCGCATACTTTCTTTGGTGAAGAAGAACCCGTTCACAACATCAACTGAAGTCCAGAACACTCTCAGTGAAGTAGGTGTATCTGTCTCTAAGTCAACAGTAAAGAGAAGACTCCATGAAAGTAAATACAAAGGGTTCACATCTAGATGCAAACCATTCATCAATTCCAAAAATAGACAGGCCAGAGTTAAATTTGCTGAAAAACACCTCATGAAGCCAGCTCAGTTCTGGAAAAGTATTCTATGGACAGATGAGACAAAGATCAACCTGTACCAGAATGATGGGAAGAAAACAGTTTGGAAAAGAAAGGGAACGGCACATGATCCAAGGCACACCACATCCTCTGTAAAACATGGTGGAGGCAACGTGATGGCATGGGCATGCATGGCTTTCAATGGCACTGGGTCACTTGTGTTTATTGATGACATAACAGCAGACAAGAGTAGCCGGATGAATTCTGAAGTGTACCGGGATATACTTTCAGCCCAGATTCAGCCAAATGCCGCAAAGTTGATCGGACGGCGCTTCATAGTACAGATGGACAATGACCCCAAGCATACAGCCAAAGCTACCCAGGAGTTCATGAGTGCAAAAAAGTGGAACATTCTGCAATGGCCAAGTCAATCACCAGATCTTAACCCAATTGAGCATGCATTTCACTTGCTCAAATCCAGACTTAAGACGGAAAGACCCACAAACAAGCAAGACCTGAAGGCTGCGGCTGTAAAGGCCTGGCAAAGCATTAAGAAGGAGGAAACCCAGCGTTTGGTGATGTCCATGGGTTCCAGACTTAAGGCAGTGATTGCCTCCAAAGGATTCGCAACAAAATATTGAAAATAAAAATATTTTGTTTGGGTTTGGTTTATTTGTCCAATTACTTTTGACCTCCTAAAATGTGGAGTGTTTGTAAAGAAATGTGTACAATTCCTACAATTTCTATCAGATATTTTTGTTCAAACCTTCAAATGAAACGGTACAATCTGCACTTGAATTCTGTTGTAGAGGTTTCATTTCAAATCCAATGTGGTGGCATGCAGAGCCCAACTCGCGAAAATTGTGTCACTGTCCAAATATTTCTGGACCTAACTGTACCTGCCCTGCAACGTCGCTCTGGCCGGCGACCCGCCTTCTTCCTAAGGGGGTGGGTCGTGAGGCGTCACAGCGACATCACATGGCAGGCAGCCAATAGAAGCGGAGGGGCGGAGATGAGCGGGACGTAACATCCTGCCCACCTCCTTCCTTCTGCATAGCCGGTGGAGGCAGGTAGGAGATGTTCCTCGCTCCTGCGGCTTCATACACAGCGATGTGTGCTGCCGCAGGAACGAGGAACAACATCGTATCTCCTATTGGTGTGACATTATGGAAATGACCGACGCTACACAGATCACCGATTTTCGACTCTTTTGCGATCGTTTATCGGCGCATCTAGGCTTTACACATTGCGACGTCGTTACCGGCGCCGGATGTACGTCACCTTTGATTTGACCCCGACAATATCGCAGTAGCAATGTCACAGCGTGCAAAGTACCCCTTAAACTTCTTCATGTTGCAGGAAACAATACATGTACATAGTCACAATGAACAATGTGCAAATGCCATTTGAAACCGAGGCGGAGCTGCAGCATGGCCTATTGTGATTGGGGAATGTTTTGTTACCAGCTGTGTATAGAGTTTCCTATCACTGTAATACTGTCACTACTAAGAATGTTGTGCTGAAAACTATTCGAAACAATGGAAGGAGAAGGGTTGAGAGCCACACTGCTGTTGTAAGATGAACGCAGGATCCTGGGAAACTGATTTATTCAACACGTTTTGGAGTGGACACTCCTTCTTCAGGACATTCACATTTACATACTGCACATCATGGGGGTATATATAGTCAGAGACAACTTAAAAAAGAGTGCAAAGACATCGACCGTTGGATCAGCTGATTACTTTGACATGAACATAGATCACTTCTTTCTTTATCTTTAACCTTTTACTATATCACATAGAGTTTCATAATTTCATACTTCTATCACACCCCAACAATTCTTCCCCTAGACACCATATAATGTCTTTTTAATATCTTTTTACATATTTTGTCATTCCATACATTTTTCCTTATCTTGGTTTAAAGTTCTCCTGAAACTCCAGTGGTCCCATTCCTTCTCTCCCATTTCAATAGCTCTTCCATGAGTTCAGTCCACTTCCTTTAATTATACATCACATTCCATCTGATACATTCCTTCTGTTCCGTTTATTCATCCACATTTTTCTGTCTAATAGCTCTTCAGTTAACATCACCATGTCATGCCTGTGACGACATGGACTCTCATGGGTTAAAGTTTCTTAAAATCCAGCCAGACAGCACAATAGATTGTCTATAGATGGGGGAGAAGTCCCTCATTGTTTTTACAAGACTCTTGTTGCCTCAATGTAATTGTATTGGCCACTGAAAGCCAGATGTATTGTTCTCCAGACATTTCCAGTAACCATTGTATTGTAGTTGTGTATTGATAATGTAATTACCTTAGTAGCCATTGTCTAGTCGGTGACTTGCCGACTCCATGTAGATATACTGAGTCTTTCTATGCACATCATTTAAATGAACATTATCCATGCAGCTTGAAATTCATCCAATGGGAGAAGCAATCTTGTCCAACCAATCGATGAGGACGCAGTGTATCCTAAGGGAAGGTTATGGCTATAAAAGGGACTTCTTTAAGCCACCAGGGTTGATGAAGGTTGATGGATGCTGATGGATCCAGTCTAAGCTCTTTGGAGCTGACTAGAGGATTAGGATATCTTATGGCTTCAATCTAGGGATTCCGGTTCCGGTTGGAGACCATATCCACAGCCTAGGGATTTCGACCCCGGCTGCCAGGATTGTAACATCATACCAGGACTACCTAAGGAGGACACTCAGGTTGGGACAGTTCAGTCACCTGTTACAGACTTTGCAGACCTCACACAGCTTCCTAAATCTGTCGTTATTCCTTTCTTGGTGGGTGCCCGCCAAAAGCGGGGTGCTGCTGGATTGGAGTGAATAGCCCTGGAACCTCTGAGGCATGGACATTCTAAATCCCTGGTGAGCCAGCGGAAGGGTGAGACTCTGTTGCCTGTGACATTTGTGTGTTTTGCTGGTTATGTGTTATGTGCCGTTAATTGTTTGGGGATCCAATAAAGTCTACTTATTGTGGTTCCCTCACCCTGTGTTGTCTGAGTAGGGTTACGCCCACGGTTAAGGAGGCCGGCGTTCAGTTGGGATGAGCCCTGAGCCACGCTGTCTTCCTAAAGGCGGCGGGTTTTAGTGGACGAGAGCACCCACTGAGCCCCGTGTCTCCACAATGCCCACCATACACTGTACACCAAATGTGGCGCCCCTGTGGTTAGGCACTACAGGGGAATACAGCACCTTAACAGCAAGGTGCAGTGCTCTTTGGTCACAGGTGAAAGAGAGAAGAAATGCAGAGTCTTATATTAGATTGAGTAACATTGAGCAGCCCCTACCTTCATATTCCTGGGAGTGTTTATATAGTAGGTCCATAGGGGGTGGAGCCTAGCTGAGCGTGAGACGCGACGTGATTGACAGGACGACTGAGTGACAATTAGTTAGTTAACAGTCAGTCAGTAAGGAGTGACAAGAAGAGACGAGAGTAAATTGATGACTGAAAGAAGGGCTAGAAATAACATAGGCCTGACGTCCTGAGTGAGGATACCCCAAAAGAAAAGAATGACACAGGAAAAGGAGTAACCCAGACGGAAAGGGGACGCTATAGGTCTGGCGAGAGCCGGCTGAAGAGTTCAGGTCGACATCGGTATAACGGAACCGAGGAGGTTTGTCAGGTTAATCCCCAAACCATTGACTGTTAACCTGGGATCCTAAATTAGAGGAGTCCCGGTACCCATCAAGAGGCTGACTACTAACCCCAAGCCGAGTTCACGACGCTGTTGCGAGATAGATAAAGAAATTGTGCAGCATCAGACCCCTGGGAAAACCAGTGACGAGACTAACGAGTGGGTTAAAGAGGGAGTCACAGAGCCTTCAGAGCAGGGACCGAGAAAGAGACAAAGAAAGGTTACCTCAGAGAGAGACTCTGTCATTAAATCTCCTCCGAAATTTGTGACCATTGGCCTTCTGGTAATCAAACTGTTTCTGCTGTGTACTGTGCAAAACAAACCAGATGCCAGTAAAAAGGATTTGTTTAAGCTGATGTGGACTCGGTGTGTCGTCTCTCCGCCGTTCGACAGGACCCTGCGACATCAGAGAAGAAGGCAGCCATCACCGCTCGGTCGCTTCCCTCCTGGTCAGCGACCTGCTGCCCTGAGGTAAAATAGCTCCACCTGTGGGGAGCTGAGAGATCTTAAGCTGCCGTCACCATCGCCTCAGAGGTCGGCCGCGGGCAGCGCTGGTATATCCAGCTTACCAGACACCACAGGTGGCGTCACGTATATCCCCAAAATCATCCCTGTACCCCATTCCACAGCCGCAGAGTGAGCGCCCAGGGCACGAAGCCGGGACCGACCACCTGTGATAACGCCATCGAGAGTAAAGTATCCGTAGTCCCGGCACCAGAGTACCCCCCTATCGAAAACCCTGATGGTCGACGCACAAATCTCATTATATCTTTTTATTATCATTTCCCCAATTAACATCCTTTTGTTTTTTAATTATTTTTAAATAAAGAGATTCTGTTGTTACAGTTTTTTGGATAATATATTCTTTGATTCTTTTGTACATTGCTTCATTTCAAAGCGATCAACTACTCCAACGACCGGTGTCCTCACGCTCTTTTTTGAAGTTGTTTCTTACTATTTATACCCCCCATGATGTGTACGATCAACTGCTACAACGACCGGTGTCCTCATGCTCTTTTTTTTAATTTGTCTCTTATTATGTATACCCCCATGATGTGCACGATCAACTGCTCCAACGGCTGGTGTCCCTATGCTCTTCTTTAAAGTTGTCTCTTACTATATATACAACCATGATGTACACGATCAACTGGGTCAACGGCCGGTGCCCTCACGCTCTTTTTTTAATTTGTCTCTTACTATGTTTACCCCCAATGATGTGCACGATCAACTACTCCAACGACCGGGTTCCTCACTCTCTTTTTTGAAGTTGTTTCTTACTTTGTATACCCCCCATGATGTGCAAAATCAACTGCTCCAATCAATGACTGGTGTCCTCACGCTCCTTTTTGAAGTTGTCTCTTACTATATATACAACCATTATGTGCACGATCAACTGGTCCAATGGCCGGTGTCCTTATGCTCTTTTTTGAAGTTGTCTCTTATTGTGTATACCCCATGATGTGCACGATCAACTGGTCCAACGGCCGGTGTCCTCATGCTCCTTTTTGAAGCTGTCTCTAAAGGGGGTATTACACGCAGCAATATCGCTAGCAATATCGCTGGTGAAAGCACCCGCCCTCGTCGTTTGTGCGTCGCGGGCAAATCGCTGCCCGTGGTGCACAAAATCGTTAGGAGTCGTCACACTTACTTACCTGCCTAGCGACGTCGCTGTGTCCGGCGAACCACCTCCTTTCTAAGGGGGCGGTTTGTTCAGCGTCACAGCGGTGTCACTAAGCAGCCGCCCAGTAGAAGCAGAGGGGCGGAGATGAGCGGGAGGTAAAATCCCGCCCACCTCCTTCTTTCCTCATTGCCGGCGGCTGCAGGTAAGCTGTACTTCGTCGCTCCCGGGGTGTCACACGTAGCGATGTGTGCTGCCTCGGGAACGACGAACAACCTGTGTGCTCAACAATCAACGATTTTTTGAGAAGGATCGATGTGTCAACGATGGATGATAAGGTGAGTATTTTCCATCGTTAACGGTCGTTCCTTGCTGTCCCACGCAACGACGTCGCTAACGATGCCGGATGTGCGTCACAGAATCCGTGACCCTGGCGATATATCATTAGATACGTTGTTGCGTGTAACGGGGCCTTTACTATATATACAACCATGATGTGCACGATCAACTGGTCCAACGGCCGGTGTCCTCACGCTCCTTTTTGAAGATGCATCTTACTATAGATACTGCTCATGATGTACAGAAAGGAAGGATATCCAGAAAACTTGTCCGGATCTTCAATAAAATTAATTACTTTTATTAATCTTCATATTAAAATATCCATCCGTGAATTAGATCCATGATAAAGTCCCATATAACGGATATGCCCAGGACGCCTTTCGGACTCTATGTCCTTAATCTATCTCTCTCTGTCTCTCCACATGATGTGCAGTATGTAAATGTGAATGTCCTGAAGAAGGAAAATGAACTCCGAAACGCGTTGAATAAATCACTTTTCCAGGATCCTGCATTTATGTTCTTCTAATATGAGCTAATATGAGCATCTTTTAACCCTTTTCCTTCCATTGTCTGCCTTTCCACGCTATCGGGGCTGCTCTAGCCGTCATTTGTGCTATTCCGGTGGTTGTGTCTCACACAACCTTTCCAGGTGAGCAAACCTTTGCCAATGATCACCTTCACCATCTCCGCAGATAAGACACTATTGTGCTCTTTTATATTTTTATGAAAAATATTGCAAAAAGACAGGAAGCAAGAATGTAATAAAAAAAAAAATCTAGTGGCCAGAGTGAAAATTGTAAAATTCCAAATATATATTTTTTTTCATTTAAAAAAACTGTCTTATGAAAAAAAATGACGAAGATACAGTACAGACCAAAAGTTTGGACACACCTTCTCATTCAAAGAGTTTTCTTTATTTTCATGACTCTGAAAATTGTAGATTCACATTGAAGGCATCAGAACTACGAATTAACACATGTGGAATGAAATACTTAACAAAAGTGTTAAACAACTGAAAATATGTCTTATATTCTAGGTTTTTCAAAGTAGCCACCTTTTGCTTTCATTACTGCTTTGCATACTCTTTGAATGAGAAGGTGTGTCCAAACTTTTGGTCTGTATTGTACATAAAAAAAATACATGTGAGTCAAATTCCTTATTTAAACAGTGGTTCACTACTACCGCATACACAGAAGTGCTGTTGAGTCTGGTTTGGTCTCTCAGGCTGCTGAAAAATAAAGAAAAACTAACTAAAGTTTTAAACATTTCTATGTTATAGCCCCTATTAAATAGGGTTGAACCTGAATCCATGAGTTTGAGCAGGATGATAGAAAGTCTATTACTCATAGTGGAGAATTATCCGATCCCCTCTACCTATTGATGGGTGTGATCACTGAGGGTTTCAGGACCCAGACCTCCACCATTCCACTCCTAAAATGCTTTCTTTAATAATTAAAAGGGTACCTTTAAAAAAATAAGCATTGTATAGCCATTCTTACTTGTATGTATTTTCAAAGTAATGGGTACTTTGCACGCTGCGACATCGCTAGCCGATTGTAGCGATGCCGAGCACGATAGTCCCCGCCCCTGTCGCACATGCAATATCTTGTGATAGCTGTTAGAGCGAACATTATCGCTACGGCAGCTTCACACGCACTTACCTGCCCTGCGACGTCACTCTGGCCGGCAACCCGCCTCCTTCCTAAGGGGGCGGTTCGTGCGGCGTCACAGCGATGTCACACGGCAGGCAGCCAATAGAAGCGGAGGGGCGGAGATGAGCGGGACGTAAACATCCCGCCCACCTCCTTCCTTCCTCATTTGAGGCGGGACGCAGGTAGGAGATGTTCCTTGCTCCTGCGGCTTCATACACAGCGATGTGTGCTGCCGCAGGAATGAGGTCCGACACTACACAGTTCACCGATTTTCGACGCTTGTGCGATCGTTTATCGGTGCTTCTAGGCTTTACACGTTGCGACGTCGTTACCGGCGCCGGATGTGCATCACTTTCGATTTGACCCCGACTAGATCGCAGTAGCGATGTCGCAACGTGCAAAGTACCCCTAAGTGTACCAGCTTCATTGGGATTAACATCCTATGAAGCCTGTGTTGTGGAATCTGGTGACAGATGCACTTAATAATATTTACTAAGAATAGTTGTACGTGAAAACTGGATACAGCGTATATGATTTTCCATACTGTCTACACTGTCAATCTACACTGGAGATCAAGATCAGTTGCTTTTTTCAGAAATAATGTAATCTACATTGATGAACATTTGTAGGTTTTTTGTAAGGGGTGCACCATGTCACTAGAACAGTGCTTTACAACAGATCCAAAGTTTATCAACATAAAACCTTTATTTTGCCCAAAACCTGATGATGATAATTAGAGAACAACAATGATTGTAGCACAGAGAAAGATTATAAGTACATTTTCTGCAGGTAACAACAGTCACCAGTCAGTAGGACGTGCACCGGCCGTCGCTGTGAATGACATCAGCACATCTGCAGCCACAGGACATCACTAGTCTCACATACTGCTCTGGTGTGATTTTGGTCCACTCTTCTTCCAGTCTCTTCCGCAGTTCTTTGACTGTTGTGGGTTTCTTGGCCATAACTTTGTCACCAAGGATTTTCCAGAGGTTTTCTATTGAGTTTAGATCAGGACTCTGGGCTGTGGCCATTTCATTGTTTTCTGTTTCAGGGAACTGCTTTTCCCATTTTGCTGTGTGACAGGGGGCATTGTCCTGCATGAAAATTGCTGTCTGATTGAGTGATGAACGCAAGTAAGGAACCACGTGTTGTTGGAGAAGGTTCTGATCAACACTGGCATTCACTCTGCCATGTAGCTGTATGAGAGATCCAACTCTTGCTGCAAAAAACATTCCCCAAACCATGACACTTCCTCCACCGCCTTTCACTGACTTCTTAGCACACTTTGGGTTCAGTCTTTCCCCAGTTTGTTGACGAACATAATGTTTACTATCAGACCCAAATAAATTAAACTTGCTTTCATCACTAAAATGACCTGTGAAGCACTTCACCTTTGTCCACACAACATGCTCCTCACCAAAGGTGAATCAAGCCTTTTGATTTTTTCTGCTAATGAGAGTTTTGGTCACTGCAGAGTGGGCTTTCAGTCCAAATGCTCTTAAAAGTCGTGACACTGTATGATGAGACAGATCCTTACCATATTGAGTGCTGAACTGACGAGCAATTCCAGCTGCAGTATTGAAACGATTACCCATGGAGATTCTTTGCATTATCCTGTCCTCTCTTACATTTGTCTTTCGAGGACGATCAGCCTTCTTAGGTGACTTAAAAGAGTTTGTGATGTTGTAAAGATGCAATATTCTCGAAATCACAGACTTGGAATGATCAACTTCTCTTACTATGGCTGATAGGGTCACCCCTTTGGCCTTCATCTGGACAACCTGCTGCTGGAGGGTTTTAGTCACTTTGGAACAACAACACCATTTTTGCAAAGTCAGTGCAAACTGGAAAGTTAGGCTGCCAGTTACATAGGGTTTGTCAGATAGTTAAGGAAATTAGCACCAGGTACCAGATTAACACCAATAACTTGCAAGTATCTGAAAGTGTTCTCTAATTTTAATCAGTGTTCTTTTTAATTTATCTCAAATCCATTTTTATTATGTGCTTATGAATAAATTTAATTTATGAAATAAGCTTAAAATCCTGCGAGTTTCCTCATGTTAGGACATAATCACATAGGACGACACAATGACCGCAACATTCAGGAAATTGTGTGTTGTTCTCTAATTTTGATCTCCAGTGGATTTCTCGTTTTTCGAGTATTTAGGATATAGGAATATACTATGCCATGTCTTGACAGATTTGTGATTCCAGTTGAAGCTATAATAGTGGGTACATAAGTCGACTTGTTACAACTTTTATGGTAAGATATCAGTAAGAAATAAATATAGAGTTTTTATACATCGATGGCGGATGATTATTTACAATGGCGGCCCTATTTCATACAGGCACGGGATTATGGAGCGGATACAATGTCCCTTTATCGAGGACCGTGCTGGCTCACATTAGTATTTTGCTTGGCACAAAGCTACTTTGCATTACTGTAATTAATATGTGAGGTATATGTTTTACCCTCCTGAGGATTCGATTCATAATTCAGCAGAACCACGCTCCTGTTCATTGCCGAAACTTTGAACACTTTCCCTGGCAATTTGCAGAGTATTAGGGATTATTACCCTGGAGTCATTATTTTAAGGTGTTTGAAGCTGCGGCGAATACGATATAAATTGTAGAAGTAAAGAATCTCAAACATCTGTTATTAACTATGAAAGCAAAACCATAAAAGACAAAGTCACATTTGTGATCATTCTCAATAGTCTTTTTATGAACGGTAATTACCAAAATAATCTACAGACGCGGCTCTAATTATTAATGGAGAGAAGAGTTTCCGAAACCTCCGTAACCAGTCAGATAGGGAGCAGTATAATCTAATGAACAGCCCTGGGGTTACAGCATGGTTGAATTCTTGCTCTCGAATCTGTCGTCGCGGCTGATGAGCTGTAAAGGGAACTTACCCCTTGTTCAAATTTACTCAGTTTTAAAAATGTAAAGTCGTTTGCAAATTCCTCCCTTTTTTAATATCGGAAAGGTTCTCCGGAACGTAGACGCGGTGGGGCTTAATGTTCATTTGTAGATTTGGAGGGGATCATAATCACAATTGTTTCTTTTATCTTAGGGGAAATGATTGCTCTCTTGGATTTTAGAGGCAACTTATGTTGATTTTTTTTTCTTAGATGCTTCATTACATTTTTGGACCTTTAGTCAATGTATGAAGACCACTAAGCGGAACCTCATAGTTCGATTTTGCTTGAGGGATTATGGGAGTAGTGGAATGGCTGTATGGGAGCTGAACCCTCAATAAAAAATATATATGTATGGGACGAACTACCACTAGGTGTGACCAGATGCAACTAGTGACAGGGAAGTCAAACAAACCGAAGGTCAGGAGCCAGGAGGTCACGTATGGAACAGAAGGATAAAGCAGAGCCGAGGTCAGAGCACAACCTGGAGGTCAGAAGCCAGGAAGTCACGTAAGGTACACTGGGGGGAAGCGGAACCAAGGTTAGGGTACAAGCCGGAGGTCAGAAGCCAGGAAGTCACGTAAGGTACACTGGGGGGAAGTGGAGCCAAGGTCAGGGTACAAGCCAGAGGTCAGAAGCCAGGAAGTCACGTAAGATACAATGGGGAAAAGCGGAGCCAAGGTCAGGGTACAAGCCTGGGAACAACCTCAGAGTCATGGACATGGAGGGGTAACAACAGGTCCGGGGTAGGAGGACAAGATCAAAGGACAAGCGGGAGCCAGAGCCCTTACTGCAGGCAGAAACTAAGACTGGTGGCGTTCTGGGTGAGGTTGCTCCCTAATGAAGCAGAGCAATCACCCGGAACAAGTCACCTGGAGAGAGGCCTCTCCCAACACCAGCGCAGGGACCAAAGATGGGAAACCACCCATCCACCATTGCAAAATATAAAACAGAACACCAGCTCTGCTGGAGAGCAGAGCACCATGGATCAGAACCATAACATGTATATATACATTTTGTTTTAGAGAGCAGATGTGACAGTCATGATCGCATGTAGAAGTTGAATGTGAAGTAGGCTATAGGTGCACTTTGTAGAATGTGTCCAAATGCAGTGATGCGCCCAATGCTCCAACAGTCTGATCTGCATACGACGTCAACAGTAGATTTTCATGACTAGCACATGGGATCATTGCAAAAAAGGTATAATTTTTAACCAGGGGATGAACTTCACTACAGTCATACCACAACTAGCTTCCCTTAAATTAAGATGCTTCCATCTTACATAAGTACCCTATCTTTTGTTTTATAAGACGCACTGGATTTTAAGATGCACCTGTGACGCTCCTGGACTAGTCAGGTCGTCACAGGGTACTGCACAATCTTTCTCTCTCAGTGCAGAACTCAACTCCCATGGTTCTGAGTCCCCATCTTGCAGTACTGCCTCCACCAGCATCTACAAATCCTAGTGACACCTCACACCACACCCTGTCAGGCACCCCAGTGCGCTGCTAAGCTGGAATAGGGCCGCCCACCTAGGGGTCAGGCAGGGAGGTGGGAAGGGACAAGGGAGTCCGCTCAAGGGGAGCAAAGTGAGAGGAAGCTGGGGGTTGGAGCTCCCAGGGGAGAAGCAGACTAGGTCGCAGACGGTGGTCTGGACCCAGAGGAGTCGGAGACCCGGTCACGGGAAATTGGGACTGGGTGCTTGGCTAGTCTTGGAGGATAGCCAGCAACCGCAGTTCAATAGCTGGGCTGGGACCGAAGGCACATCGGGGTACATGGACCCTAGGTTGGGGAGAAGCTTCAAGCAACCTGCAATTAACCTGCGGAGGACAGGGCCTATATGGACTGTTCCCACGAAGCTCAGAGATTGGAGGCACTAGCGCTACGAGGGGGATAGGGCTTTCCAAGCAAAGCAGCCCACTGAAATCCCAAGCGTGAGCTCCTGAGAGCAAGCTCCTCTGCTACTCTTAGTAGGGAGCGGGGCCCGGAAAGCTCCAAGCTGACGGGCCACTTGGACACTCTAAAATTACTGTGCCAGGAGGAAGGCCACAGACCACCAGGCAGTGCTGCAATGGGACGGGACCCAGACCCAGACGAGCTCCCCAAGAGGGCAGCGGCACCCAGAGACTTGGTTTATTACGTTGTCAGCGTCTGCTTTCTTGTTGATTAGCCCCTGCTACCAGCAAGCCTGCGCTTCCCCTGCAATCCATTACACCATCCGGGGTCCCGGGGCCTTTCCCTACCCGGGGTGGGTAACGTCATCTGGCTGCTCCAATCGATCACCCCGGGTACTCCCAACGGCAGCGGCGTTACTCCCTATCACCGCACACCACGGGTGGTGTCACAAACTATATATTTCCCCTGTAAATAGCTCCCTTTCTTCATTTGGGTGTGACCCTGAGCCCCTGGGTCCAGAGACCCTCGAGCCACAAGCAGTGACGTCCGGATCCGAGCAGTTCGACCGCTGCTGGGGCAGTACACACCGCAAATTTAGAGGAGGAAAAGGGGAAAAAAATATTTTTAATGTTAAAATGAGGGTCCGTTTTATAATCCTAGTATGTCTTATAATGACTCACCAGGGGAGAGCGGCGGTGGGGGAGTGACTCAGGAGGGTCACAGAAGGCAGGGTCGGCGATGCCGCGGGCTTGGAGTAGGGGGTGTCGTGGCTTAGGAGGGTCGGCGATGCTGCGGGCTCGGAGGAGGGGGTGTCGCGGATCAAGAGGGTCAGTGTGCGGAGGGTCGGCAATACTGCAGGCTTAGCGGCCACCATTGATCTGCTGGCAAACTGTGGGCTCCATTGAACTGCCGGTGGTTGACAGGATGGCAGATGTGCAGATTGGCCTCCGCAGCAATTTTCTTGAAGTCCATCGCGTCAACTGCCGGCAGTTCAGTGGAGCCTACAGCACATTGACAGATCAATGGCACTCACCGCCAAGATACCCCTGAGCCTGCAGCATTGACGACTCTCTGTCCTGTGATCCTCCTGAGCCTCTCCCTTCTCCGAAACCTCAGGACTGCTGACACTGCCTCCTGTGACTCCTTTACACCACTACCTCCCCGGTAAGCCATATCCGGATAAGAAGACACTGCCCCATTTTCCACCTATTTTGGGGGAAAACAGTGCATCCTATAATCCGGAAAATATGGTACATCTTAAACGAGTTGTTCAGTTCTTTGACAATCCATTCTTAAGTGCTGTAGTCCCCTGTGCAAAAACAAACAAAAAGAAAAGAAAACATTTATATTCTCTTCCAGTACTGACGCCATGTCTCATGGTGCTCCCATGCCATTTTTATATCTGGTGAGCACTGCAGCCATTTAGCAGCCAATGATGGGCTGCAGTACTCAATCTTCCTATGGTTGATGCTTAGATATCCAATAAAAGTGTGAGCAAAGCGGCCTATCAGCGGCCAGTGATTTATAGGTGTTAGGAGGGCTGCAGCCAAGGTGCCGCTGTGGATGGTGACTAGAACGTCTTATTTTGATTTTACACTGGGGAGTAATTGACGGTAATCCATGGCCGCCAGGATGCAGCCTTACAAATCTCCTCCTTCCATCGGCATTCCCAGTGCTTTTTCTAATTAGTAGGCCTGGCATAAAGAGATTGCACATGAATGACCTTGCTACATGTGTGGTGCCCTGGACAAGCCAGGATGTCACAGGTACTGCACCAACACACCCCACACCCCGGTCAGGCACACCTAAGTCAAACAAAAATCCTTGTTGCCTCCCTCCATGATTGGCTGAGTGAGTACCACCGTGCCGTGCGGCACAGCGCTGCCCCCGCGACCCTGCACCTCACCAGGCCCCGTAACCCGCCTGCCATCCATCCCTACCCCATCACCGGGCCCCGGGACAACCAACCCCCTACCCACGGAGGGGAGAACCAACATCCAAGCTGCTCCCTGCCATCGCTCCCGGGATCCCCGTCCAGAGCAGCGGTGGTGTCACCAATCTCACCACAACCGTGGGTGGCGTCACGGACAATAAATCCCCAAAACCAAACCCCTTTTCACTCACGGGCGAGGAACGCCGCTCGAGTCCCCGGGATCCGGCCCACCGCTCAAGCCACCACCGAGCAGCAGCAGCAGCAGCCGGACCCGAACAGTGGGAGAGCGCAGCGTCCCCTCCTCCGCCCGCGACACATGGATATGTGCCGCCCCGCAGTGGTCGAACCGCTTGGATCCGGGGGTAGTGTCCGTTCGTGGCTCGAGGGTCTCCGGACCTGGGGGCTTAGGGGCCACACTCAAATGTAAAGGGGGTATTTACAGGGGATTTGGTATAGTTTGTGACGCCACCCGTGGTGTGTGGTAATTGGGAGTACCGCCGCTGCCGTTGGGAGTTAACATGGTGATTGGAGTGGGGCAGCTAGGTGACGTTGCCCTCCACGGGTAGGGGTAGGCCTCGGAACTCTGGATGGTGATGCGGGGACACAGTGCAGGGGTCAGTCGGGTACTCACTCAGCAATGAAGCAGACGCTGACAATAAGGTAAACCAAGTTTCTGAATGCCGCTGCTTCTCAAAGGGCAGCTCGTTTGGGTCCCGTCCCCTGTAGTACTGTCTTGTAATCCGTGAACTGCCTCCTGGCACAAAGTTTAAATTCACCGTAGTGGCCCAGTAGTCTGGAACTTGCCGGGTCCCGCTCCCCCCTGTGGCTAAGTGTGGGAGCCTGCTCTCAGGGCTCACGCTTGGGATTTTAGTGGGCTGCTTGTATGAAAAGCAGTATCCCCATAGTTGCGCTAGTGCCCCGATTCTGGAGCTAGTGGGAACAGTCCATAAAGACTCCGTTCTCCGCAAGTTAATTGCCGGGTTGCCTGAAGCTTCTCCCCAATCTACCCTGACGTGCCTTCGGTCCCGGACCGGTGATAGGACCAGGCTGCAGACCGTCCTCTTTGACAGGTCCAGGCACCTAGCCTCAACCCCTGCGATCGGGGATCCGACTCCCCTAGTTCTAGACCACCGTCTGCAACCTAGTCAGCTTCTCCTGGGAGCCACTACTCCCAACCTCCTTCACTTTACTACTCCACTTCACTACTCGTCACTCCTCACCTCCCCTTCCTGACCCCTAGGTGGGCGACCCTATTCTGCTCAAGCTGCCCACTGGTGTGTCTGGTAGGTGTGGTGCAGGATGTTCCTAGGATTTGATCTGCTGTTGGAGGCAGCACTGTAAGATGGGGACCCAGAACCATGAGGGATTTGAATACTGCACTTAAGAGAAAGAGCGTGCAGTACCCTGTGACGACCTGATAGTCCAGGGGCGTCACAGATAAAAATCAAAAAAATACCATATCACTAAGGTGGTTCTCCCAGGGTGAGGTTCATCCATTGCACTCCGGTTGTACTGACCCTTGCGATTTCCCCAAATGCAGGAAAATAGACTGCATAATTTGCGATATTGGGGGACAGCATTTGCGCTTTCTCTTGACAAAAACAAACAAAAAAAGATGCGCCGGAGGAGGTGCCAGCATGTAAGGAGAAGGGTCACATAGCACTGGTTCTGGAACCACAGACAACCAACAAGGTGGCTGTAAATCTTTCTAGTTCAACATTAGATCTGCATTGTAGCAATAACATTCTGTGGCCATGATGGCTGCAGTCAATCACTGGCCACTGCTGTTCAGCTACACTGTTGAGGCCAACAATTTGTGGTACTGTTCACAAGGATTTCATGATGTCATCACTGAAAGGAAGTGCACAGTGTAGTGTCCATGATGTCATCACTGCTGGGAAATGCATAGTATAGAGTTCATGATGTCATCACTTCAGGGAAGTGCACAGTGTAGTGTTCATGATGTCATCATTGCAGTGAAGTGCACAGTATAGTGTTCATAAAGCCATCACTGCAGGGAAGTGCACAGTGCAATGTTCATGATGTCATCACTGCAGGGAAGTGCACAGTATAGAGTTCATGATGTCAGCAGTGCAGGGAGTGCGCAGTATATGTAGCACCCAGGGTGCAGGGGTTCTCAGGCACGGGGGAATCTCTTACCTGAGTTACTTGTCACCGGACTGGTGTGATAATCTGGATTGTCGCGGTGGCCTGCCTGGCTTCGTGCCCCAAGGTGTACACCAATAAGGAGGGAAGATGATGGGGGTAGTAGTAGGATGAATGTCATGACGCCACCTGTGGTATGCTGCTAGGGATGTAGCCGCCGCTGCTGTCGATGTCCTCCAGGGCGAATGGTAGTAGCAGCCAGAGATGGTATCGCTCCCCACAGGTGGAGCGGGCCCCGGGGAGGATAATCAGGAAAGTAGTGATGGCATGTGGCGCTGAGGCGCAGGGCCGGTAATCAAGAGTCTATTGCTGCAGTTCCAGGTGTCTTTACTCACTCTTTGTGCTGTGCCGCTCGCCCGGTTAGTACTGATCACCCGCTGTGATGGGCTCCGTCGACCTCGGATAATTTAGAAGTCACCGGTGCTTGAAAGAAGAAGAAAGTCCTTTTTCAGAGTGGTCCCCTCAGCTGTGAAGCACCTGGGCTGAGCATTACGCTCCCAGCCCCAGTTCCTGTGAAGAGAGAAGAAGGAAGTGATGGTGTCCCAGAACTGGTGTCCTGGGCAGACTGTCTAGTGATTGTGTGAGTTTGCTCCTATTTCTACCCCCAGGTGGTTGTCCTAGTGATTGGGACATTCCCAAGCTTCGTGTTAGCCAACCCCCTGTCTCCCCTAGTCCAGCTTCCCAGAGAGAAGACTTCTGTGCTGTATGTAACGTGTGAATGTGGAACACCGGTGATTAACCCCCTCCTTACCTCAAGGTGAATACCGCAGCTTACATGAGCTGCAATACTCTGTGACAACGGAAGCCTAAGGGGCGCCACATTCCCACACAGCAAATGGCAGCACTCCCGGGCTGCAACTAAACAAGATTAGTACACTGCAATATTTTTGTATCCACTAAACAAATACAGTCATATGAAAAAGTTTGGGCACCCCTATTAATGTTAACCTTTTTTCTTTAAAACAATTTGGGTTTTTGCAACAGCTATTTCAGTTTCATATATCTAATAACTGATGGACTGAGTAATATTACTGAATTGAAATGAGGTTTATTGTACTAACAGAAAATGTGCAATCCGCATTTAAACAACATTTGACCGGTGCAAAAGTATGGGCACCTCAACATAAAAGGGACATTAATATTTTGTAGATCCTCCTTTTTGCAGAAATCACAGCCTCTAGTCGCTTCCTGTAGCTTTTAATGAGTTCCTGGATCCTGGATGAAGGTATATTTGACCATTCCTGTTTACAAAACAATTCCAGTTCAGTTAAGTTTGATGGTCGCCGAGCATGGACAGCACGCTTCAAATCATCCCGCAGATTTTAAATGATATTCAGGTCTGGGGACTGGCATGGCCATTCCAGAACATTGTAATTGTTCCTCTGCATGAATGCCTGAGTAGATTTGGAGCGGTGTTTTGGATCATTGTCTTGCTGAAATATCCATCCCCTGTGTAACTTCAACTTTGTCACTGATTCTTTCACATTATTGTCAAGAATCTGCTGATACTGAGTTGAATCCATGCGACCCTCAACTTTAACAAGATTCCCGGTGCCGGCATTGGCCACACAGCCCCAAAGCATGATGGAACCTCCACCAAATTTTACTGTGGGTAGCAAGTGCTTTTCTTGGAATGCCGTGTTTTTTTTGCCTCCATGCATAACGCCTTTTTGTATGACCAAACAACTCAATCTTTGTTTCATCAGTCCACAGGACCTTCTTCCAAAATGTAACTGGCTAGTCCAAATGTGCTTTTGCATACCTCAGGCGACTCTGTTTGTGGCGTGCTTGCAGAAATGGCTTCTTTTGCTTCACTCTCCCATACAGCTTCTCCTTGTGCAACATGCGCTGTATTGTTGACCGATGCACAGTGACACGATCTGCAGCAAGATGATGCTGCAGGTCTTTGGAGGTGGTCTGTGGATTGTTGTTGACTGTTCTCACCATTCTTCTTCTCTGCCTTTCTGATATTTTTCTTGGCCTGCCACTTCTGGGCTTAACAAGAACTGTACCTGTGATCTTCCATTTCCTTACTATGTTCCTCACAGTGGAAACTGACAGTTTAAATCTCTGGAGACAATTTTTTGTATCCTTCCCCTGAACAACTATGTTGAATAATCTTTGTTTTCAGATCATTTGAGAGTTGTTTTGAGGAGCCCATGATGCCACTCTTCATAGGAGATTCAAATAGGAGAACAACTTGCAAGTGGCCACCTTAAATACCTTTTCTCATGATTGGATACACCTGCCTATGAAGTTCAAAGCTCAATGAGGTTACAAAACCAATTTAGTGCTTTAGTAAGTCAGTAAAAAGTAGTTAGGAGAGTTCAAATCAAGTAATTGATAAGGGTGCCCATACTTTTACAGCGGTCAAATTTAGTTTAAATGCGAATTGCACATTTTCTGTTAGTACAATAAACCTCATTTCAATCCAGAAATATTACTGAGTCCATCAGTTATTAGATGTATGAAACTGAAATAGCCGTTGCAAAAACCCAAATTGTTATAAAGAAAAAAGGTTAACATTAATAGGGGTGCCCAAACTTTTTCATATGACTGTAACATAATATTCTTCCTTTTATGGGAGGCACCATCAATAAACAGTTTCAAACATTTTCAACAGTTACCGGTCAGCAGTATCATCATGCAATTAATATCAAAATTTGCATATGGAGAAGAAAAAACAATTATTCTTGCTTGGCAGCTGGTGGTGCAAGAGGGCTGGTCCCAACCCCCTGCATCTGGGCACTCAATGCGCACCCACGGGCAAAGTGTCCAACCTTGTTGCAGCGCCGGCAGATCGGCTGTTCTCTAATATTCATGATGTTATCACTGCCGGGAAGTGCACAGTATAGAGTTCATGATGTCAGCAGTGCAGGGAGTGCACAGTATATGTAGCACCCAGGGTGCAGGGGTTCTCAGGCACGGGGGAAATCTCTTACCTGAGTTACTGGTCACTGGACTGGTGTGATGATCTGGATTGTCACGGTGGCCTTCCTGGCTTCGTGCCACGAGGTGTACACCAATAAGGAGGGAAGATGATGGGGGTAGTAGTAGGATGAATGTCGTGACGCCACTTGTGGTATGCGGCTAGGGATTTAGCCGCCGCTGCTGTCGCTATCTTCTGGGGCAGATGGTAGTAGCAGCCAGAGATGGTACTGCACCCCAACAGATTTTCTGGAAAAATGCTCACGTTTCCCATTGACCTCCATTATACTCCTTACTTGAGTTGCGTCCGTCCAAGCGTCTGACCTGCTCAATTTGAATCCCGACCACCCAAGCATGGTAGTGCTCGCTCACCACTAGTCAATATATATGGAAATAAGAAACTTTTGTAATAATTCTTATCAGAGAACTTTGCTTTTTCTATTAACTCTCAATACACAGGTAAAATGTGTCTTCAGTGATTACAGAGTTTCCCATGACCGATAGGAGATAACGGTTAGTGCTCATAAAATTCTATGGAGAACTGCAACGGACGTTTCATGTGACCTTGCAATAGCATATCTGTGTTGACCTCCTGCTTTCCCGCCATAGAATTTTAAAAGCACCAACTCTTATCTCCTATCTTAGGCCTCCTCCACACATCTGTGCAAAACACACACCTTTTGCACTGTCTGTAGTGTGTGTGTGTGTGTGTGTGTGTGTGTGTGTGTGTGTGTGTGTGTGTGTGTGTGTGTGTGTGTGTGTGTGTGTGTGTGTGTGGTGTCCCTGTGACATCCGGATAGCACACAGACAGCATGAGCTGGTATATTTACCTATCACCAGTGCTGCTGTTACTTCCTGGTCCGTGGTGAGTGCTGTGAATATTCATGAGCATAATGAGCGGGCCGGAAACAACAGCAGAGACAGAGACAGCAGCGCTGGAGACATGGAAAGTATAAAAATTCTTTATTTTTGTGTGATTTGTGTATTCTCCAGTACATGTCACACTGATATATCACGTCACATCAGTGTGTGGTCCATGTGACACCCGTGCTGCCGGCAGAAATCAGAC
Organism: Anomaloglossus baeobatrachus; assembly: GCF_048569485.1. NCBI lineage: Eukaryota > Metazoa > Chordata > Amphibia > Anura > Aromobatidae > Anomaloglossus > Anomaloglossus baeobatrachus. The sequence continues at coordinate 47,958,067 of NC_134357.1, forward strand.
ATGTCATCATGTGGTGCACACAGACATGGGTGTGCTCCACACCGACACACAAAAACACAGATATGTGACCAAGCCCATTGATTTTAATAGGTCTACATGAGTCAGTTTCTGCAGTATGTGTTGTGTCACCCAGGGATAGGGGGTACTTAGAACCGGGCCAATTTAGAGGTATCACGGTGGCGTGACCCGGTCTGTGATCCCAGGCTCCACAACAAAAGGGAAATATGTAAAGGGAGATTGTCTGTGACGCCACCCGTGGGTTGCGGTGAGGAGATGGTGGCACCGCCGGTGCCTCTCGGGACCGTGCCTGGGACTGATGGTGTGGGGCAGCAAGGTGGGATCCCCTCCACGGGTAGGGGAGTTGTAGTCCCGGGGCCCAATTGGGAGTTGTGGTGGTGACAGGGCTTGCAGGGATCAGCACACTTACAGTTCAGTTGTCCTGGTGTTGGATGAGGCTGCTTTCATGTGTGGGGTCAGGAAAAACAGTCTGTTTTGTCAACCAACTTGCCAAATAGCCGGTCACCTTTGGAGGGTGTCTTCAGGTCCCACACCCAGATGTACAGCCAGGGCTCTTCTTTCCACACTCTCTGTCTGTCTCTTTCTTGTCTGGACTAGTGCGTTTGAACGGCCTCCAGCTCGGGTCCTTCTCCCAGCACCAGCGGGCTACAACTCTGTCCCGGTCGCCTCAGGATCCCTGCGACCGGATCTCCGTCGCCTGTGGCCCGCAAAGCCACCTAGTCCAGTAGTCCAGGCCTCCAACCCCAGCTACCACCTTCTCTCCAGGGAGCTAAAAGCCTCCCCTGTCAGCTCTCTACTGCCTAACCACAAACTGAAACCTGACTCCTCTCTCTCTTCCTTAGCTCCTCTCGCCCCCTCCCTTTTTCCTGGGGAGGGGGTGAGTAGGGCCTGATTGGCTGGTGTACATCTGTGTGGGGATTGTGTAGCTGCCAAGGAGGATTAACTCTTTCTCTGACGACTATCTGGTTTTGCCAGGGCGTCACATGTGTGAAAGCAGACGTCACACGTACCGGAGATGCTGATGTATGAAGGAGGCCTTAGTAATGGGAAAATCTGTCTTCACTGAATACACATTTTAGCCATGAATTGAGACTGAAAAATCAGTCCAGGAGGAGAGGAGAGTTTTCTGATATATTACAAAACTTCTTATTATAGATATCTGCTTCTTTTTCTTCCTGGACTGATCTTTCATTCTCAATTCATGGCTAAAATCCGTTTTGTGAAAAAAGCTTTTCACGTTAATGACACAGGAGATGACAGTTGGTGCTTATAAGATTCTATAGAGAGAAGCTGGAAGCAGAGACATTCCACTGCACATTCACAGTTACATTTCTCCATACAACTTTATGAGAACCAACTGTCCCCTCCTATCTAAGTAATAGAGAAATCTGTATTCACTGAAGACACATTTTACCTGTAAACTGAGGATTTTAAGAATGAAGGATCAGCCCAGGAAGAGAAACAAGCAGATTTTTCTGATAAGATATATTACAAAGTTTCTTATTTTGATGTGTATTATTGATTTATTGGGGGGGGGGGGAGAAAAGAAAAGTTACTCTATTTCAGGAATTTGATAATAGCTGCAGAATGACACATCCGGGTCCCTAAAGTTAAAGGTTTAAGTTGTCAGGAAGGGACATCGGTGATTTTGGGGACGTCTTCAGGCTCAATACAAGATACCAGGAGATGTAGCAGGGGAATGCAGGTGGCAGGCTGCTCATAAATCTCTATGTAGGGTACGGGTTTTCTAACAGCAATTTATTTTAATTATGTTTGACATAAAAAGACCACCTACAGATGAGACAATGCAGCTGCAAGACTCCTCAGGTTCCTATTGGGAATACTTCATAACTGAAGTATGTTCTCCCATAGGAGCGTTACTACCATTTGATTTAATTTTTAATTTTTACATTTTAATCAAAAATAGATCAAACGGAAGCAGCGTCCCCCGGGGGAGATGTACAGTCTGATTTAAAGCAGGGTATATTTCTTTTACATCTGAGGAGCTGCCATTTATGCATACATCAGCAATGATGACACCGTGCGCTGGAAACAAGGATCACGTTGTGTTTTCTATAGCATCCCCCTACTAACATAATGATCACTTGTCAAAAATGGCACCCTCAATGAAGCACCTCATTCCACTTCTATGTATATGGAGCACTCCACGGTCCCTTGGGGAATACTCGTCACCGGGCCGGTGAAGGGTTAGGGGATGTCACGGGTGGCCCTCCCCAGCATCGTGACCTCGAGGTGTCCACAAAACTGGATTGGATGGTGGAATGAAGGGGTTGAGGATGTTGGGAGTAGTGGTTGTCTTGTGACACCACCTGTGGTATACGGCCAGGGATTAGCCGCTTCAGCGGATACTGTCCTCTGGGGCGGATGGTGTCGCAGCCGGGATGGTTCAACTTCCTAAAGGTAGAGCCTGGCCCCAGGGAAGGATGATGGGGGTGGTAGTGACCATTGGCGCCGGAATACGGGGTGACAGCGTCGGCAATAAAGGGCTGACTCAGTGGTTACGGTTCAAGGTGTTTTACTCACAGTCCAGTTGATACCCTTGGAGTGCCGGTCTCTGCCATGATGGGCCCCAGCCGATCCCGGCTAACTCGGAAGCCACCGCCGGTGTTCCCACTGTGTGTCCTTTCTGGTCGAGGTCCCTCTAATCCCATGTATGGAAAATGGAACAGACTGCCGGTGTTTCCTGAACTCTCCGCAGACCCAGGAATCCCCGGCAGCTGTGAAGAGCCCGGGCTGAGCTGCTGGCTCCAAGCCACGAGTCTTGTAGTGCTCCCAGAAGTGAAAAGGTGATGCCTGGCCCGAGGTCCCGACTGTGCTCGTCACCCCCCAAGCTGTGCCCGGGGTCACTCCTCAAGTGTGAAGATGCTCCTTACTTTTCCCCCAAATGGTGCCCGCCCCCCAGATGGGGCTGTTCTAGTGACCGGGAAAGTCCCATGCCTCGTGATGGCGACCCCCCTATCTACCCTAGGCCAATCCCAGTGGGAAAGCACCTGTGTGTGGATTGTGAAGGTGAGAAACACCAGCAATTAACCTCTTACTTACCCAGGATGAGTACTGCACCTTAAGTGAGATGCAGTACCCTGTGTCGACTGAAGCCTCAGGGGCGCCACATATACACTTTGTTTCAGAATACCTTGTCCCCAGATACATTTTAAAAACAAAACAAAAACAACATCTGTGCTTTACTCATCCTCACCAGGTCCAGAACCAAGTCTCCTCTACTGGTCCTGATGTGTGCAGCAATAACATCACATCAGCAGCCAATCACTGAGCTCACTGATGTGACATTGAAGGTGCAGACAGTAGCAGACACTGGGAGCAGTGACAGATACTCAGCACTAGACCCAGAGAGGGTGAGTAAAGTCCTTTTTTTTCTTGAAATAAAGGGGTTTTCCAAAATCAGAAAACCCTTTTAGATAGTTTAATTTGCTGAAGACTAAAGATCTCTGAAGACATCGTTAAGTCCCCGTTACAAGTAACGACATCGCTAACGAGATGTCGTTGGGGTCACGGAATTCGTGACGCACATCTGGCCGTGTTAGCGACGACGTTGCGTGTGACAGCTACGAGCGACCGCTAACAATCAAAAATATTCACCTATTCATTGATATGTCATTTCCCAAATATCGTTACTGGTTCAGGACGCAGGTTGTTCGTCGTTCTTGAGGCAGCACACATCGCTACATGGGACACCCCAGGAACGACGAACAACGTACCTGCGTCCTCCGGCAACGAGGTGGGCGTGTCGTTTATGTGGCTGCTCTCCGCCCCTCCGCCCCTATTGGTGGGCCACTGTGTGACGTCGCTGTGATGGCGCACGAAACTCCCCCTTAAAAAAAGAGGTTGTTCGCCGCCCACAGCGACGTCGCTAGAAAGGTAAGTCCGTGTGACGGGTGTTAGCGATATTGTGCGCCACGGGCAGCGATTTATCCGTGACGCACAAACGATGGGGGCGGGTGCTTTCACGAGCAACATCGCTAGCGATGTCACTGCGTGTAAAGCCCCCTTTAAAGGGAATCTGTCAGCAGGTTTTGCTACCTCATCATGTAGGTAAAGTGCTTCAGAATCCAGCGATGTATCACTTAGATTACTGGCTGTAGCTGTTCTGACACAATCAAAATTGTTAGCTCTAGGCTGGGGTACCACTTGCGATTGCCTCACGTGTATCTTGCATGAGTTTCGCGGTGCATCACCCGTCAAGGACTCAAACTCTGCTCACAGGAGCGGGTCGGCTGCCTCCATCTCTACACAATCGCAAGTGAGACACCGGCCTTAGTCATGTAGCATAGTCAAGGGAACTGTCCCCGCCCACACCAGGCTCTCTATAGAGACTGTACATTGCCAGCGAGGTGTCAATCAGAGGAGGAGGAGTGTCTGACTTCTCTGCAGCTGAGAGTCTAGTCCTGTAGTGATAAGGATATTGCTGCTTAAACAAACATAACAAATAAAATATTAAACAGTGACAAAAAAGGCATCCCTGATCATGTGTTCACCCTTGCAGCATGCTGACTTCAGTTTACATAGCAAAAACCTGCTGACAGATTCCCTTTAAAGCACTTTCCCATAAACAAAGTTCATTTTAAAGTTGATTTTAAATCAATAGATCTTGGAATAATAATTTCCATAATTAGATGTGTTTAAAAAAGATTCCTGTGGTGAGATAATCTTATATATGTGTCCCTGCTATGTGCTGTGTAATGTCTGTGTCTGACCGTACAGGAACATGGGCTGATCATACCACATCTCCTGGGTAGGGGGAAGACAAAAAATTTTTTTTATATATAATATATATATATATAGTATGAGTATACAGACATAGCACATGATCATTTCCCTGCCTCGTGTTTAAAAAAAAATGTTTTATCTCAAAAAGAATAATTTGCTATCCCATGCTGTCCTGTCTGTAGTCTCTCTTTTGCATCCTTCCTGGTCCAGGAGGTGTGGTATGATCAGACCATGTCCCTGTACAGTCAGACACGGCCATTACACAGTACACAGCAGGGACACATATATAAGATTATCTCACCACAGGAAGATTTTTTTCAAATACATCCAATTGTGGAAATTATTATTATTCCAAGATATTTTGATTAAAAATGAACTTTGTTTATGGGACAACCCTTTTAAAAGAGCACCAAGCCTAGAAATGAATGGTTAAATTAGAAATAGTCATCTTCATCATTTCTAAGTATGCAGTGTCTTCTGCGTGATCCCGTAGCAGATAGTCTTCAGCTGGTGTCACACTGATGCCCCGCCTCCTTAGCCAAGGGGGCGGGCTTAATATATTATCCTATGTGACATGGCCGAGTATCTGTTACTAGAGACATGTGAGATTCGGGACAGAGTCTCTTTGCCTTTTGAGATTCCTCACATTAAATATATTCCCTTTCCTTCAGTGCTGAAAGAGGTTAATGTCAGTTTTGCTTTCCAGTAGCTTCTGATTCCTGGCCTCCGATATTTCCGGTTGGTGACCACTCCCTTCCCCTATATGTGGTCACATCTCCCAGTAGAGGGCACCATTTATTCTAATTGCAGCCTGAAGCTTGGCCTAAAAGTGGAAGGAGCTGCTGAGCCCTTGTTGCAGTGTATAGGTAAAGGCTGCAGTCCTAGAGTCTGACTGCAGCTGTGAAGCTGGACTTATCCTTTTGTTGTTTCCAGTTTGTCTTTCTTCCCTGGTGTGTTGTTTTAGTGCAGTGGTGTAACTAGTGAACCTTACCTGCCCACTCACTAGCCAGGACTATTGTAGGGTCTCTCAGAGCTTCAGGTTCCTGTTCGGCGATCGGTGAGAAACCTATATAGGGAATGGCTAGGAGTGCAGGGTACAGTTGCAGGTAAGTGGAGGAGGTGTCTATCTTCCCTCTCAAGCATTACGGCCAACCGTCGCGAAAGTGCCCCCCCCCACGTGTACCTCTTATTTGTCGTGGTGGAACCTTGCTCTGTTGTGTGTCTCGCTGTGCGCCGGATCTTCCCCAAGTCTGTGCGTCGGATCTTCCCCAAGTCTGTGCGTGACAATGACAGGTCACAGCAGGGATTTCCCCTTTATTGAAGTCCACCAACTACATTTGGCTGCTGCTGTCAATCTAATATTCCTATTTTGCTATACAATTGTGGCCTGACCAGTGGGGACATTTAAGCCCAAGCCAAGATTTGTCCTGAACCACCCACTAAAAAGACTGGCAATCTGGAAAATCGGCAATGATCCAGGATGCGCTGGTGTGCAATTTTCCTAATTTATTATTAGGAGGAGCGTGCCTCAATGAATTTGGTGCGCCTTTCACCTGCCATGCAGCAGAGTCAGTCCCTTGATGGTAAGCTTGTGATGGTGGCATATGGAGGGGGAGGGGTGGGGGGGGGTTGTTGTCGTGTATCATGAGGTGTAGGTTCGTATTTTAGGCATGGTTCACTGTCCATTCTGTGTATTCCTTGTGTGCACATTGTATTGTCTGTAGGTAATCACCCTCTGTAGTGTTTCTGTCCCCATGTCTCGGGGAGGGGGGCCTGGGATCCACCTAAACTCTCTGCTTACCTGAAGAATTGGTCATTCAGGCTGGGAACTTCAAGAGAAGCAGGTGTCATCCTCTGGGGCAGTAGCTGCGGCTCCCCAGAGAGACCTGGATATTTATAGCTTACTGGACTATATTCGTGTTTCTGAACTATTTTACCCTCAGTGTCGTGGATTATTGTATGGACCGTTTGATTTGCTTGGAATAAATATTCTTTGGATTGTACAGCCATCTCTCGCGCTGTTGATTGTGTTATATGGGAGAAGGACCCAGTCACAAAGCTCCATCCACAAGTTGGCAGAGCGTATAAACGACAAAAGTTAAATTTTTGCTCCCAAAATTTGCAATTTTTCCAACAGATTTACTCCAGGTTTCTAGTGCATGTTTGGGTGAGGTACAAAACTTGTTAGGAAGTTGAGCAGGATCTTTCAGTGTCTTCCTCTGCTTGTTTTCGCACCATGCTCCTCACCATAGAGTTCACTAGGAGGTGTATCCTGTCACCTCACTGTCCTGGGAGCTCATCTTGATTGAACAAGAGCGCTTTTAGGTGGGTTTTTTTTCCCCTTCTCAGAGACGATGATAAGTTTAGGAAGTGGGAGAAGTGGCTTATAAGTGTAGAAAGAAGCCGATTCATCTGATAAGATATATTTTACAACATTTCTTCTATCCGCTTGTAATATTGATTGGTTGAAAATACTGTTCCTTTTTGCTACAGTTTTCTCAATATTGGGAACCCAAGAAGTCAATCCTGCCATCTCTTAGAAGTTATTGCTGTCCGAGGAAACTGTAAAAATAACATCAAGAACAATGTAGAAAATAAAGGCCATTTTATTGAACATTATTAGTTTGGATAATATTTGGTGTCATTCACCAGAGGATCTAAAGTTATTGTACAAATTTCACATTTTTAACATTTCTGCTAATAAAATGACCACATTGCCCACTATAGTTATATATCAGAAGCCCCCCAACTTTGCAAAATCAAACTGCCACAGATTGGGGGGGGCCTGATTTATACAATAGTAAGCGCAGCCCAGGAGGTTCACAGAACTTTCTACACCTCGTAGCATTCATAGATTTACAACAATCTATTCATTATTACAAATAGAAAAAGGAAAAAACAAAAAAGAACCATAAAAAACAGAAGTCACAGGCACTTTAGGAGTTAAACACACATTAGTGGCTCTAAAGATTTGCATAGACCTTGCGTTAAAAAAAAAAAAAGGATACAAACGTTTAGGGTTCTACAGAAATGTTAGAGGACACCCAAGAACTTTATGTGGTTCTACAGATGCTGTATTATGGTGGAGTTCTAAGGAGTGGGGAGGAGGGGGTTAAAGAGGAACAACCACCAGGATTTTCCTATAGGAACTAAAGCCAGTGCTATACTGGTGCTATCATGCTGATTCTATACATACTTTTAGTTGTCAGATCGGATGTATAGTTTCTGAAATATAGGCAAGTAAAGTTTGTGAAATGCACTGTTCTTTGATTGATAGGTGCTACAGAATATCTAATAGGTGGGGCGGGTTTTGCGTTATTTCCGCCCCTGTCTGCTGCCTGTCCTTCCGCCCCCTGTAATAACAGACAAGGGGAGGAAGGACAGGCAGTCAACAGGGGCGGGAATAACTAGCAAAACCCGACCCACCTATTAGATATTCCGTTGCACCTATCAATCAAATAACAGTGCATTTCACAAACTTTACTTGCCTGTATTTCATAAACTATACATCCGATCTCACCACTAAAGGTATGTATAGAATCAGCATGATAGCGCCAGTATAGCACTAACTTTAGTTCCTATAGGAAAATCCTGGTGGTTGGTCCTCTTTAAACCAAGTAATATGGTGTCACATGGAGCTGTTCTCGATGACATCTCTCTTTTAGTGAATGCTATTGTTCTTCTTGTAACCAACATAAAAAAACAAAAAACTTTGACCCTCTGTTGATCCTCCTGGAAAAGTATGAATTCAATGATAGATGGGGGTTGCTGTTCCACTTGTCAGTAGGCAGTGTCCCTACACTGTCAGGACTGACGGGATAATATCACAGAGAGCCTTGTTTGCAATGTATTTTCTTCCCGGAAGAGCAACAGAGTAAAAAGTGGCGAAAAAAAAAATGTTAGGAGAGCTGGTGCGTCCTCTCAAGAAAATTTTCCCTTATAATAGATAGTAAAATACTTGGATATTGAATTCCCTGAGTTGTCCTGTCCACACAGATTGTCACACATCATCCTGTGTACACTATATAACTGGAGCTCCCCTTATTGCGGAGCATTAATAAGGTTTTTTTTTTTTATTAGTTT
>NC_134357.1:47971913-47974413 GCF_048569485.1 Anomaloglossus baeobatrachus
GGGTATCATAATCTAACCCTATGCCAATATATTTAGTTCTTTCTACAGTATGATAGATGCACATAGCGTCTGTGATTGGAAGTGTCAGACCCACCATCACTCATGGTGGGGGCAACCAATCACAGATCCCGGTAAGCAGGGAAAGCAGTGCATATGCAATGAAGGCTACTGCGCGGCCCCGAAAGTGAATGCGCAGCCTGGGAAGTGTACAACAGTGCCAGTGACTCGGTAAGCATAGCGCGCTTGCTCCTATCACCCTATCCCTTCTACCAACATTTTTAATATCCGGATTCTTATATAGACTTATATGGGGACCGACGTCCGGACCAGATTGTAAAAAGACAGATAACAGGGACTCGCCGGTCTCTATTATCTGTGAGTCCACTCATCATTAGTAACTAACTCACATTTTAAAGCTGGTCATAAACGTTGAGTAAAAGTTGGTTGAACCCACCAATATCAGTGTATTGGGTTTTTCAAATGTCCCCCCCACCCCCCCAATTCCTCTCTTCATAGATGGCAGTTCCTGGTAACTGGCACATATGAACATTTCTTGATCGTTTGGGAGGATTTGCTTTAGGCTGGACTTAAATTGGTTGTTACACCATCATTTACCTAGAACCACAGGAGAGGCGATCAGAATCGATCTGCCTCACCAGGACACCGGACAATGCTCTGGTGGGCCCCCGAGACAGACGTAGAAGGTGGCCCATTTGAACTGTTGGTTGGTCGTTAAAATGTCACAGTCCTACAGCCAATGTCTGTGTGTGGCACAGGGCAATGATGCCTCTGATATACCTGAGGCCATTTTAATGACCACGTTGTATTTGAACCAGCCGCTTGAGAACAGGAGCTAGGCAAGGAGGTGTTATTTTTTTATGGGTTTTTTTCTACATTTTTTGGTACATAGGAGGCTATGTGAGGGCTCACACTATCTTTAGAGCATTATGTGGGAGCTCATTCTGTTAATAGAGGGCTTTAAAAGGTGGCTAATACCATCTATAGGGGACTACACTTTGCTTGAGTGATGTTGCATCCACTAGTCGGATTCCTGCTGAGAGTCTGCACAGTGCACAGTGTAAACGACGTCAGTATCCACAAGTCATCATTCACAGCGCGTGGCCAAAAGTAACTGCAGAGTTTTCATCATAGACTAGACAACCCCTTTTACATTTTGATATGATGGGAGACATTAACTAAAGGGGTCTAGGATGAGGGAAATACATTTCAGCTTATAGTCGCTTTTGGGAGGCATATTTAAAGTAGGGGCCAATTAGAAGACGTGAATACTGCTCTAATATATTTTAGGGGTTGGGCACACTGACGTATGTTCCCTCGTGAGAGATTTGGATGTGATGTGTAAATTACACTCAGCTCAATCTCTGCTGTGATTATTACTGTGGTTTTTATTCATGATCAGTATATTATTATTCAATCACTATGTGGTGGTAATATGTGGTCTGGCAGTATTTGTCCCTTGTGTGTGATGTTATTTGGTCACCATGTGAAGTTAATATGTGGTCTTGTCACGGTGTGGTGGCATTTCTACCTTGTATGAGGTATTTTTCGGTCACTATATGGTGGTAATATTTGGTCTGTCAATATTTGTCTTTTGTATGTTATATTATTTTGTTACTATGTGGTGGTAATATGTGGTCTGGCAGTATTTGTCCCTTGTATATATTATTCGGTCACTATGTGATGGTAACATGTGGTCTTATCCCGATGTAGTGGTATTTCTACCTTGTATGAGGTATTTTTCGGTCACTATATGGTGGTAATATGTGGTCTGGCAGTATTTGTCCCTTGTGTATGAGATTACTTGGTCACCATGTGGTGGTAATATGTGGTTTGGTCATAGTGTGGCGGTATTTCTCCCTTGTATGTGGTATTATTGGTCGTGGTATAGTAGATTGTGTTATGTATAGAGATAATGTCTTCGCTCAGATATTAATTAGGATATTATTTCCATTAGAGATTAAATACTTGGAAGTTTAATCCCTCTCTGCTCTGTGACTATTACACAGCAGCAGAGATGCACTTACAAAAGGTTCTCTTGTGCAAACAAGTAATTGCCATCCACTGGATGTGATAACTTATTGAACGGTGACCCCGATCTTCAGCATGGGGAACTTTTATTCCCATTAGACTGGAGCTCATATACGACTTGACCACTGATCCATTCATTCCCTCAGTGGCTGCGAGCGCTGAACTTGCCTTTTTTGGCCGCCCCAAAGAGAATGAATGGAGCTGCGGTCACACATCCCACCTGCTGCTACATTTTAAAATGGGATTAAAAAGTGCCCTGTCAGAAATAAAGGTTCCTCATTCTTCCACTGACCAGATTGCAGCAATTAACAAGTTATCACTGATCCTATGGATTGGGGATAACGGCTAACTGGTATATGCATACAGCTGTAGTGTGGGCCTATAGAGGCAATTCTGCCAGTGAGCACCGTACACAACCGGTCCGACCCTGAAGGCGATCAATGCATTATTT